>NW_007727357.1:247830-287065 GCF_000696425.1 Galeopterus variegatus
TGGTGTAAAGCAGGGGCCATGACCAGAGCAACGGGATAGCTAGGTTGGAGGGTATGGTTCCTTGTTTAGGGATGATTCCTGGAGGTAAAGGGGACCTCCCATACATAATTTCAAAAGGGGAGAGGTTTGAAGGTTTCTTCGGGAGGACCCTGAGTCTGAACAAGGCTAAGGGTAAAAGGCGGGTCCAGTCAAGGTGAAGTTCCAGAGATAGTTTAGTAAGGATGTCTTTTAGAGCCCTGTTTGCGCGTTCAACTTTTCCTGAGGCCTGGGGCCGGTAAGGACAGTGTAGATGCCAAGGGAGGGAGAGAGCTTGAGATAAATTTTGTATTATTTGAGCAGTGAACTCCTGCCTGCTATTCTGTTAACTATTAATTTTTAAGAGAAATTTATAATGTGGGTGCTAACTTACTGGGGTTTTTTTAAGTTGCAAAAGATTATACAATGTCAGAAGTCTAGTATATTAGGTGTTTCTTTTTATCATAAACATAGAAAAACACTAAGTCAAATAGCAAGTAGAATTTACAGTGTGGTCTAACAACCTGACAGATGATTTTCACATGATTCCATTAGCATATTCTCTTAATCATTTTTTCTGACATGATGCTTCCTGAATTGTTTTGTGAAGTAGCTCAAAACTGCATTTTACTACATCTGTATCAAATATTAGCCCAATAATTACTCACAATTAAAAATCAGTTTAGGCACTGATTTCTTCCACATACAGCTTCTTCTGCTTGTCTAAGACTCTATGTCTTATGATTTCTAAAATTACTATAAGCAAGCTTCTTGATGAACCTTTTGCCTTTTGCCATTCCTGTTTTGCAGGATGTACCAAACTTGAAAAAAGATATTCCATAAAAACTTATTGTCAACAGCTATTCTGTAGGACTTCTTAGGATAGTTCTACCAATTTGTACTGTAAAGTCCCACTATGTATTAACTATGCAGAGTAAACTCATCATTAGGTTCTCTCTTTTTTGGCTTTCCTAATGAGGAGAGAAATCTTACACAGCTGGAGAAGCCAGGGACTCCTTTTCTGAACTGATTTGTTTACATAGCATATGCTTAGTTTGACACATTGCTTAGAAGCAAGCAGAGAGTTTTTTTTAGTTAAGTGCTATACAGTACTTCAAAGAACATTTTAGCTACACTGTAATTGTCCAGCTTTTCTGGATACAAAGCAGGTCTTTGCTCTTTAAAAAACATTCCTGTCTAGGGTCTTATATTATTGCTTCTCAATGCTAGAGAAAACTAGGCTGAATACATTTAGAAGCTCTTTTTAGAAACAGATTTTAGTTTCATAAGCTGATGCATAATGCTAGTAGTTTAAGACTGTTTGCACAAACCAAGGGCAAATCATCCTGCTCTTATCTAGGTGATGAGAAAGTATACACAGGTTGAGTATCTCTTATCTGAAATGCTTAGGACCAGAAGAGTTTCGGATTTTGGCTTTTTCAGATTTTTCAATAGTTGCAGACTACATACCAGTTGAGCATTCCTCATCTGAAAATCTGAAATCCAAAATGCTCTAATGAGCATTTCCATTGAGCTTCATGTCAGCACTCAAAAAGTTTCAGATATTGGAGTATTTCAGATTTTGGATTTTTGGCTTAGGTATGCTCAGTCTGTAGTGATTTGGAGCCAGTTAATATGATATTGTGGTCTGATATAAAGAACTTACACTTCAAAGCCCCATAAATCTAGGTTTAATCTATGTGTTCACTAATAATTTTTCTTCAGCAGAGTTAAAAACTACTCGGTTTCCTCAGCTATGTGCTGGTGATAACAAGAGCTTCTTCTTAGGGTCTGATTTCAGTAACTGAAAGTGTGTATAGCACTTGGCATATGATAAAACTACTCATTAAATGTTTCATTTCTCTGTAACTTTCTTCTCCCCCAAAAGAATTTCCTTTTCATTCAAATGAGGGGTTTTTTTTGTTTGTTTGTTTGTTTTTTAATTTAAATATGTCTCATGAAGGTTTGAGGATGGATGAGGGTAGCAGGGTTGGCCTACCCATGGAGTACTGCTGATGATTTTCAGCACAAGCTCTGGATGTGGGAAGGCTAGGTTGTCATACATGTTAACACAACCCAAGAGATTAGTTTGAAAATACACATAACTATAAACACTGTGAGTAAATACATGCCCTCAGTGTGTCTGAATAATGCACATTTGCATTCAGTATTTATGGGGTACCTACAATGGATAAGACATTGTGAATAGGCACTGACAGAGAGGGAAATATATAAATAAAATATGCCCTGCACCTTTAAGAAATTCAGTCTAGAGAAAAATACCAATAGCTTTATAATTAATTGTAAAACAGAGTTCAAGAATTTATATACTTGAGATATGAGTAAAGGGCTACCTGGTGAGAGAGTGGTTAATTTGTATATTGAGAAGGACTTTCTGGTGAGATGGTGTGATGGAAACTGTTAGTTTCCTCTCAGTATACATTTTCTCCTTAATAATAGAACCCTGATTTTTCACCTGGCATGTTGCTGCCTGGAACAGTAGGTATTTCCTAGCCTCCCTTGCAGCTAGTGGTGGTCATGTAACTAAGATTCGGTTAATGAAATGTCAGAATTGTTGTCTGAAGCTTCAGGAAAGTCTCACTAAGCAAATTGATTCCACTGAGATATGTACTTTTTTTGCCCTTCTTTCTTTCCTCTTCTTTTTGGGATATAACACAGACAAGATGGCTGAGGCTTCAGTAGCTTCCTTAAGTCATAAGGTGATGTAGAATGATAGAAAGTGCCTAGGTCCTTGATGAGCATAGAGCTGCATATAAGCTCCAGACTGCCTACTTCTGGGTTTCTTTTCTATGAGTGAAAAATAACAATGGGTGGAACATATAACAGTTTATTTCAGGTGTCTGTTATTAGCAGCAAAACCTAATCCTTGCAGATAGCAGGGTGGGTACAAACATCTGACTCCCTCTTATGCCACCTCTAGTCACCATTGAAATGACTATAAACATACCTAAAAATAGTATACTAGCACTGGAAACATGGAAAAGGAAGTGTTCAAATACCTGAAGTATAGAAATCTCAAGAAATTTCTATTAGACATAATCTAGATGTTCCCACTGAAAGGAACGAGAACTCTGAAGAATGGCTGTTTCAGGTTTTTGGCAAGAAGTGTACAAGTATTAATTCTGCCTTTTCTGTACAAACTCTATACCTCACTGTGACCAAATAGTTGGTAAGGGCAAGATTTTCTTTACAAACATATACTAACTAATACATTAAGAAGGACCAATAGAGATATCACCATTTTGCAACCCTTAATTATGCAGTCATCAATGTTTGCCAACACTATTAGGTGAACTGCTGAAGGAGAATTTTATAATGGCTGAATTAGGCTGACACCTGAACATATGATTAATTTTAACATCACAAAAAGACAATTGGACATCATATACTTCCTGATGAAAGTTTACACCTCTATCATGTAGTATTCTTGCTGGAAAATCAAACACTACCTTTATCAAACCTCGAGATCTAGCTACTGGTTTACAGGAAATACTGGGGGGATGGAATCTGAGATAAGATTCTGCAGCCACAGAAAAAGAGGGATGTAGCTCTCAATACAGGGCAAAAACATCCTCTTGATATAAAAGGTTAATTCAGTACTAAGGAAATTTTAGAAAGCATTTCTGATGCTTGCAGATATTTAAAAATTGTGGAATCTTTGGAGTAAGATGTGGAAAATGAGTTCTCAAGACAGTAGGCTGGGATGAAAGAGGGGCTACCTAATGGGGAGGTATAAATTAAAAGGGTATTGGATGAAATAAGTAACAATAGAATGGAGACTAAAAATGCAGTATCCAAGTAAGAAAACAATAGAACAGAAACTGCAGTATCCAAATTAAACTGTGCACCAGAAGCAATAGAGAGCAGATTAGAAAATGGAGTTAAGGATATGGAATACGATGTTGAGAAACTCTCTTAAATTGCAGAGGAAAGGGGGAGAAGACATGAAAAAAAGAAAATCTGAATAAAAAGGTGATAGACATAAAAGATAGAGTACAAAGCTCCAACATACAGAATTGACATTCTGGAAGAGACTAGAATAAATTGAACAGTAACAATTATTAAACTAAATATAGAAAAAAACAGAGATGAAGGAGACCTCAGTCTGCAATTCAAACAGGCTTGTTGCCAAACACCAGGAAAATTTAATGAGAAGAGACTAACAATTAAATCTATCCTGTTGAAACTTTGTACTTTGCCTTGTTAAATCATCATCATCAGGCATCCAGGCAGGGAGAGAAACAAGCAAACGAAAAAAATTTATTCACTAGGGAGGAAACAGCATTCTAGCCTTAGATTGTTCTTACAATTAAGTATCAGGAGACAATGGAGCAGTGTGTACAGGGTTCTGTAGACAATTTGGATCCCAAAATTCTCTGTCAAGTTGTTTGACTAAGAAGCAACACATATGTTTAATTCTACAAGGCTTCAAAATATATACTACCCACCTACCCTCTGAATGAAGTATTTCAAAAAATACTCTAGCTGACGGAGATTCTTCAGTATACAGGCAAAAGCCAGAGCTCGCAACTTTTTTCCAACTATGACTTCCTCTTAGGGTTTAGCTAGCTCTTGAATGACTGCTTTGTAAATTTTAGAAAGCAAGAATATTAACTAAAGTCATTCTCACTAGAGTAAGGATTAATTATTGTGCAAAAATCAGTGTGCTAATGATGTTAATCTTCAGAATTATCTAAGATGGTTTTGAGTTTGGGCAGCACTCATATTTCCACTTGCAAATAGTACCTACTAATTAATTATACTTAAGGTATATGGTATATGAGGGTACTTCAAAAAGTTCATGGATTCATATTACTTTTTAATTCTATTTTTCCACAAACTTTTGGAAGTATCCTCATAGTACAGTGATTCTCAAAGTGCGGTCCCCTGACCAGAAGAATAGATTTCGCCTGGAACTGGTTAGAAAGGCGAGTTCTTGGGCCCGTACCCAGATTTAGTGAATCAGAAGCCCTGGGGTTGGGTCCTAGCAATCTGTTTGACCAAGCTTTCTAGGTAATTCCTGCCCAATAAAATTTAAAAACTGCTGGTTTAGTATATTGAGCTCCAGAGAAAGTTAATTATCAAAATCACCTGTGAAGATTTTGAAACATCTTTTCCCTGCCCAGATGAGATTTGATCCTCTGTGTTTGGAAATCACTAGTGTAATCAAGCTTGGAATCAAAAAAACTAGGTTCTATGTTTGACTCACCTTATCAGTTTAGACAAACTACTTAATGCTGTGGTTAGAATGTTCCCTTCAAAAATGATGTTAGAATTTAATTGCCATTGGGATGGTAGAACCAGGTGGGACCTTTAAGATGTTATTAAGTCATGAGAGCTCTGTGTTTACGAATGGATTAATTCATTTATGGATTAATGGGTTATCATGGGAGTGAATTAGCTATCTCTAGAGTGGGTCAGTTATAAAAGCTAGTTTGTCTCTCTCTTGTGCACCTCTTTTGCACTGAGATACTTTCTGCCATGCTGTGATACTGCAAGAAGGCCTTTACCAGATGCAGCCCCTCAACTTTGGACTTCCCAGCCTTCAGAACTGTAAGAAATAATTTTCTTTTTATTATAAATACCATTCTGTGGTATTGTTTTATAGCAACATAAAATGAACTAAGATACTTAATATCTCAGAGCCTCAGTATTCTCTATTGTAAAATAGCACTCACCTTCCTGCCCATTTCATTGAATTGTTGCAGGAGTTAAATGAAGAAGTGAATGTGAATGCGTTTTGCACTATAGATAAGGAAATCTAATGCTATAAGAATATTATCCTGTGTTTGAAAAAGGTTTTACCTAGTGGTTGTCAATATTCTCTTGGAAACCAATATATACCATCTGTGTTCTACTTCAGTAAGTGTTCTCCTCATGCAGCTCTCTCTAGCATCTTTCTCTTTCCTAACTACCTGCCACGTTATTTTTTATTTGATTTGCAAATTCAGTAATTATATTTATTTTATATTTTACCATTGTAGGGAAAATATAGGAAAATGGTCAGGGTCCCTCAGATGTTTAGAATCTTGCTGAGCGTTTGATGTAAATATGCATATGCGCCCAGGTGTTCCTTGGCTATTGTCTAATGTAATTACGTATGTGCACCCAGGTGTCTTGGGTTATGGACTTAAGTATAAAGGACAAGTGGCTATTATCCACAGGTCCTGCACCCCTGGGATACCCCCTTGGGGGGCCATGGGGAGGCTACTGCTGCTGCTGAAGACTGTTGCTGCAAGCTGTTGCTGCCAGGGCCCTTGGGACCCTCTGGAAGGCCACTGCTGCTGCTGCTGCGGACTGAGCTCGTGTCATCTGCCAATGGCTCCTGGGATCTTTCCCTATTACTTAGCGTGGACCTGCATGTGAGGGGTCTGGTTACCCAGCCTGGCATGTGAGGGGTCTAGTGACCCAGTCTGTACAATAGGTTTGAAGGGTCTGAGCTCTAACCCTGACAATACAAATGGAAAACTTAGTATAACTAAAATAATGAAACGTTTTGACTTAAGTTATGAAATGCCTAGCCATACGATTAGCGTAGCTATTGCCTCAACCTGACAACTGGCATAGTCTGTAGCTTTACAACCATCTTTTCAATATGAATTTTTTTCTTCAGTTGTTTTCCATATGTTCAAGTCTTGTCTCTTCAGAGTTCTGTGTCATTTGAGACCATGCCATAAATATTTTGTATTTTCTATAGTATCAGATCTTAGGCTAGACTATATTCATATATATGTAGTAATACCAAGTAAAACACTTTATTTATTGAATTTAGTCTGTTCACTACCTCATTGTCCTAACTGTTGCTGTAGGAATTGATAAGGGTTTTCCTTTTTTACTTCATTCATTTAGTGCTTTGGTGCAAACAGAGCTTTTCCTTCTGATAGTATGGAAGGTAGTTGTTCTGATACCATTCAACATCTTTACTTCACTGCTTAAAATTATTTAACAAAGGTTCATTGTATTATTCTTTCCGCCTAGTTTATGATTGCTGCACTTAAGGAAACTGAAATTGCTTAGTGTCCTTTTCATGGTTAATACTAAAATTTTCCTACAAAGCATGTCAGGTAAAAGGCCTACAGTAGGCTTAGAATATGAGCTTCCATACCCTGGGCTAATAAAAGCCACCAAATGGTCTCAGATCTCCTTACAGGTAGAGCTCAGTATCACAAATGTACCTTCCCCCAACTCCCAAGTTCTGTTTGGAGTTTTTATTTATAATATAGTTTGCATAGTTTGCACTACATGGTTCTCTATCTCTATAGTGTTGAAATTTTTCATTTTTGGGGTTTTTTTACTTTCTGGGCAATGGATATGTTCATAGGAGACTAGCAGAGAAAGCACAAGTATTGGTTTAAGTTGCTTCAAAGCAGATTTGTGTTGAGTTACCAAGCAGATAAATTGAGTTTTGATGTCACAGGTAATTTTCTTTTTTTTAAACATGACCGGTAAGGGGATCTTAACCCTTGACTTGGTGTTGTCAGCACCACGCTCACCCAGTGAGCTAACCGGCGATCCCTATATAGGATCCAAACCCGTGGCCTTGGTGTTACCAGCACCACACTCTCCTGAGTGAACCATGGGCCAGCCCTCACTGGTAATTTTCATTCTGAGGGTAATTACAGATAATGTGTATTCAAGATTATATATTCTTGCCAGAAATTAAACTAAGTAGGAAAAAAAGCATTCCTTCTTTTTTTTTTTTTTTGCTGTGGCTAATAAAAGGACAATCATAGAATATAAATAATTTTAGAGTTCTTTTTCTTAATGCTCTAACTTATACTAACATTAGTTTCTCTCCTTATGTATAGTGCCTCTTTGGGACTTTTAGGACACTAGTACAGTATTTCTAAAGCTTCAGATTAGCATGGACTGATGAAATTGTTAAGCTCCGTTTCTATCATTGGGGAAAAGTTTTGCTTCAACAAGCTATGCTAGAACATCATAATAGTTATTAACAGAAATGAAGCATCAAAATACATTTGTAAGCTATTGCTAGATTTGTGGGGCTAGTGGAGATGCTGTTTTCAAGAGCTTAATTATTCTAATCCACCGGGAGACCAGGTAGCTTTATTGGAATATATAGATACACATAAAAATTCATGATTATGACTCTCATTTCTATTCTTTTCTAATATTAATATGGTATATAATTATACCATTGGATTTGAAGAAAATTCAAAAATTCCATTAGCTTCATTTAGAAATGCTAATTAATTTTTAGAACAACTAGATAACGGGCCGGCCTGGTGGCGCACTGCTACAGTGCGCCGCTTGGGAGTGCGGCGGCGCTCCCGCCGAGGGTTCAGATCCCACATACAGACCGGCTGCTCACTGGCTGAGCGAGGTGCAGGTGCAACACCGAGGGTTGCGATCCCATTGCCGGTCCCGGTCCGGTCCGGGCGCGACACTGAGGGTTGCGATCTGTTGCCGGTCACGAAAAAAGACAAAAAGGAAAAAAAAAAAAAGAACAACTAGATAACTTTTCCTAAAATTGTAATTTTACCTGTGTGAACTATTGATTCAAGGTCAAAATTCAACTTTGCCCAAAACAAGACCTGTTAATGTTTGAAGTCAGTTCACAATCTGGTAATCTATTATAAATTAAAATATCTTCTGGGGAAGGGGAGTATTCAGTTTCTGAAATACAATGTATATCTGCTCAAAGATACCCTGTGACACATCAGAGCACAGGCTTTGGAGTCAGACTAACAAACTTGAGTTCAAATCTCTTTCTTAATACTAGTTATGTGAATAATCAAATAATCATGTGACCTTGGGTAAATTACTTGACATCACAAAGCCTCAGTTTCATCATCTGCAAAACAGGGAAAACACAAAAATTTTTATCATGTTTAAGTTCTTGTCTTGGCTTTGTCCCTATGCTCCTCTTTAGTGAATCTTTTTGTGGGCTATTATGCCTTAGTCTTTTCATCTGTAAAATGCGAATAATGTAATATATTATATACTCCCTACTCAGTTTCTTTGGGATGTTTGCCTAGAAATGTAATCTTATTTGAAGCATTGTGAGCCACTTGTATCAGAGATCATTTTAACTTTATTACTAAAAAATAAAATGGGCTAGCAAAATTATCTTCCCATTTTGTTCTATTATTGTGAGTAGCTGCCAGAGAATTATGCTCATTTACATTACTGCAAGGGTCCTGACCACCAAAAATATTAAGCAGTTCTTCTTTGAGTTAGATCTATCACTGGATATTTAACCATTTGACTGTGTAATTTAAATCTTGGTCTCTTAAGCCGTAAACAGATGGAACGTTATTAACAATAGTAATTAAATTGTAAATCTGATTTAGAGTTGGCCAATATATAGCATCACAGTCCATATTCTGTTGTGACAGTTATATTCATTGTTATTTGGATTATGACTTCCAAATACATAACTATGGGAAGAAAACAGAGTTGTTTAGTTCAAATGTCTGTTATTTTTTCAAATCGCATGCTTAACAATGTTTATTCATTTGACAAATCTTTAATGAATGTCCACTGTGGGCTAGACACATTTCTAGGCACTGGTGATACAGCAATGACCAGAAGAAGCAAAATCCCAGCCCTTGTAGAACTTAAATTCTAGAGGATTAGAGATGGATAATAACCTAAATATGTAATATATCAAATGGTGATAAATGTTATGAAGAAAAATAAAGCTGAGTAAGTACCTAGAAGATGATAGGATGAGAACTGCTATTTTAGATAGGTTGATCAGTGAAGGCCTTTCTGATAAATTGACAGTTAAACAGTGACCCGAATGAAGTAAGGGAGCAAGCCAAATGGATATCTGGGGAAACAGAGTGCCAGGCATAGGGAATAGCATGTACAAATACCCTGATTTGGGAGCGTGCTTGGCTGTCAGTCTTCTACTCATTCTACCTTGAAGCTCTCCTTAACACCTTAAAATGTTAAGGTAGGGCCGGCCCGGTGGCGCACTGGATAGGTGCGCCGCTTGGGAAGCGCGGCGGCACTCCCGCCCAAGGGTTCGGATCCCACATACAGACCAGTTCCCGCTCACTGGCTGGGCGAGGCGCGGGAGCAACACCAAGGGTTGCAATCCCGTTGCCGGTCCCCGGTCCGGTACGGGGGCAACACTGAGGGTTGCGATCCGTTGCCGGACACGGAAAAAGACAAAAGACAAAAAAAAAAAAAAAAAATGTTAAGGTATTTCTTAGCATATTCTGTATAATTTTTTTACTGTTCTTATATCATAACATTATTTTTTATGCCTATTAATCCAGCCTGTAGGGACACAGATAGTGCCTTATCTGCCACATAACTGCTGAACCAATCAGTCATTTGATTATTTACTGAGCAAGTACTATTCCTTCTATTTACTTAGTAACAAGGAATTATAAGAAATATAAATTGTTAGATATATATGTAAATAAAAAATAATGAGCAGGCAAGCCTTGGTCTACATTATTCAGAGGAAAGAAAAAGCCAATAATTTCTTTAAGTGAATTTTAAAAAATTATTGAAAGGTTGTTCTTTACTGAAATACAACCTTCAGATTTTGAAAGTTCATGGTGATATCTGTAGTTTCTGATGTTTACTGAATTACTCTAATACTTACTTGAAATATTCAGTTAGGAAAATGAATCTGAAAAGTAAGATCTCACAGAAAAGTTTGAATTGCAAATTGTTTTAGAAAAGAACTATTTGCTTTCCCAAAAAGAAAACTAAAGTTATATTTTACTTTCCCTTATTTTTAACTATTTCTGCAAAGAAGTTATTCCACAGTTTCTTTGTGATGCTTTATTGAATGTTATTTTCTGTTTTAGATCTCCAAAGTTACCAAAACCAGTTTTTATTGGATTATGTTTCTAGTGAAATAAATCTTCAGGGTCAACAGTAGGTGAGGTTTCAAGGTTTTTTTGATGTTACAGGTTTTTTGTTTGTTTTACCTGAAAGGTTAATGTAGTTCATGGATATGGCAAAAGCTCTAAAATAAGTAGGAAGCTTATCACAACTTAACAGAAAATTTGGTTTTAGCTTTAAAAGTTACTATCATTTATACCTAGCAGAATGTCAATGCAATCTACGTTTTGAAATTTGAGAGTGTCTGTGGTCAGTTTTCTATAATTTGGCAATATTATAGTAAAATTATTGAGGTTACTTTTAGATAAAACTGTTTAGTTAACTACCAAACGGTATTAACTATACTGCATATCTACACTCCGAGATTTCTTTCTCTCCAACCTCTTTCCATCTTCCTTATAATCCCTTTTCCCAAAAAAAGCAGACCCTGTTTTAAAAAACTTAAGTATTTCTAGACATTTTTAACTTCAAGTTTACATTTCTTTTGATATTTTAACAAAATTGACTTTGCCCTTCTTAGTTTTCTATTTTTATGGTTAAAAAACAGTAAATGTGATCATAAAAAATTAGAAAATGAAGACCTATGTAATGCTTTGTTTTACTAAAGGGAGATCATACTAAATGTGTTGTTTTGAAACCTATTTTCAATTTACTATCTCCATGTCAGTATCTTTCCTTCTTATCAAGTCCATAATCAAATTTCCCAGTCTAGGGCCAGGTTTCACATCTGGTTGTTATATCCTTAAATCTCTCTAAAAACAAAAAACAAAACTAACCCAGTCTCCTTTTTCTTTTCATATCACTAATTTAATTGAGAAGACAGGGCTGACTGTCCCACAGGGTATCTTAACTTCTAGATGTGTCTGGTTACTTCCTCGATTAATTTGTTCATTTGTCCCTGTGTTTCCTGTTAACTGGAAGTTAAATCTTAAGGCCCGAGAGATCCAAGTTAGACATTTTTGGCTGGAGTATATGATAGGTTATGTATTTCTTATTATAACTTATCAGGAGACACAATTTCTGAATGAGACAGAAGTTGACCACTCATTTTAGGTAATGAACATCTGATCCCCTAGAGTTTCATCTTTTTCTCCTTTCAACTAGAAACCGATGTGTTTGGCATTAATTTGCACAGCGTGAATCTCTAGGTCATACTAAACATATACCTGCGTATAACACTTGCCCAAATCACTAATTTTGTGAGGGATTACATAATGCTAGTTTTCTGATTTTTAAAAAAATTTCTTCTACATTATCTGGCCTGTAAAGTAGGGTACTTTACTGACTGGGGTTGTTGGTTGTTCTGAATAATAGTTGCTGCTGTAAAGGCAAGATAAATTCTTTCACTTAGTTACCAATTTGCACCAGCTCAGAAGATTATCTAAATTTTTTTCTAGCTTTTTCTTTTTTGAATATCATTGTAATAAACTCATGGATTCTTATTGATTCAGTGTGTTTGAGTCAACTTCAGTCATAATTCTTTTTTTTTTTTTTCCTTTTTGTTTTTCTTTCATGACCGGTAATGGGATCGCAACCCTCGGTGTCACGCCCGTACCATGACCGGCAACGGGATCGCAACCCTCGGTGTCGCGCCCGCACCACGCTCAACCAGTGAGCGGACCGGTCTCTATATGGGATCCGAACCCTCGGCGGGAGCGCCGCCACACTCTACCGAGTGCGCCACCAGGCCGGCCCATAATTCTTAACTTAATAGGGAAGGGAAACTTTCAGGCTGATTCCTGTGTCTTTTTGCTATGACACTATACTTTTAAATTATGGAAATGTTTAAACATAAAAGTATAGAGAATAGTATTGTGAACCTCCAATATACCAGTCATTTTCCACTTTAGAAATTATCACTATTTTTCCAATTTTGTTTTATCTCTTCCCTGCTGCTTTTTCAATCCCTGGATTATGATTCCATTAATATTCTAAAGTTTCCTTGTTTTCTGGCATGGTAAGGTGTCCCAGCACTAGACCTAGAGTCATTCATTTGTCTAAGAAGCCCTATTGCTTTTAGTAAGGAATGGTATCAGATAACAAAATCTGGGTATAAGGGTTATTGAAAGTTTCTAATTTTAATTTTTCTTTACTTTCCCATCATATGCCTCTTTATAATGGTATCCTTGTTCCATAAACAGGGCTATTGTCTTTGAGTAGTGGAGGAAGGGCACTTCTCAAAGAGGGACAGAAAGCTTTATATTTTCATTTTAATTGCTCAAAATGTTAGACATATCTGACAGATTACTCAAATGTTGACAAATACGTGTTTTCAATGAAGTATTTTTTTTAAATAAACATTTAGTGTTATTAGTTTGCCTCTACTACAATATAAAGAAATTCTTTTTTTTTTTTTTGTCCGGCAACGGATCGCAACCCTCAGTGTCACGCCCGCACCAGACCGGGACCGGCAACGGGATCGCAACCCTCGGTGTTGCGTCCGCACCTCGCTCAGCCAGTGAGCGGGAACCGGTCTGCGTGTGGGATCTGCATGTGGGATCCGAACCCTCGGCGGGTGCGCCGCCGTGCTCCCAAGCGGCGCACTGTAGCAGTGCGCCACTGGGCCGGCCCTAAAGAAATTCTTAATTTATAAATATATGACTTCTGAAGGTTTGCTTATAACATACTTTGGTTTTTTAGCATTTGACACATTTTCTCATATTAATAATAGAGATGATAAAATGTATTATTGGGTTTCCAGTTTTTAAAATCTGTGTATGATTTTCAAGATGGGCCAAACTCAAATCTTTGCCTCCTTTCCATCTTGATGCCCCACTGAAAGGTATAGAAATGAGAAATGAAGAAACCAATAACAGTAAATAGGAGGGCTACCCAAGATGATAGTTGAACAGATTTCTGGATTTCTGTTCAGGTATCTGAAGGCACAACTGGACCCTCTCCTTACCTCCCCATACCTCTCTCAACCCTGCAGTTGGACTACAGATAGCTGGAGAGAAATCCCAGGCAGAATATCAGGCAGATTTTCTTTAGGGAAATTGGCAAAGGCTAAGGCTTCTAAAGTGCATGTTATGTCCCCAGAACAAAAGAGAAAAAGCTGTCTTCATTTTGGCATTTAGAAGGTCTGATGGCTCCCTACCCACTCACCCTGAAGGAATACTGCCAGTAAGCTTGTGCCCAGCCCACATAGAGCTCCCTCTTTTTATCCCCCCTCAGGTGATCAATCTAGCCAAAAAACAGACCATCTTCACAAAAATAGAGGAAATTCATGTTAGCTAATGAGTCATTCTGTGTTAAATATGAATATATCACCAAAGATCACCAGGCATCGGAGGAAAACTCATGGCATGTAAAAGAGACTAAACCAGAAAAATTGCCAGTGGAGAAAACAGAAGTAATCAGGGAGAACTTTATAAAACAAAGAACTCTAATATACTCAGAGATCCAAGAAGATACTACATTCATTAAACAAGAATAGGAGGATGCAAGTTTTAAAATTGAAAGGGGTACAGCGAGTGCTGAAATAGAGAATCAAACATCCTATCATGACACATACTTAGAAAACCGCAGAATTCCTAGGATAAACAAAAGATCCAAAGAGAAGTCATGCACAGAGTGACAAGTATCAGACTGAAATCAAACCTCTCCTGAGTAACCTTTTATGCTTTAAGACAGTAAAGTATTGCCTACAATATTTCAAAAGAAAATAATATGTGATCAAAGATTCTATATCCTGCCAAACTATTAATCAAGGTGAAAGCAGAATAAAGTTGTTTTCAGACATTGAGGAACTCAAAGTTTATCTTCCCTTGGTATTAAAAGAAATTAGTGAATTACACATTCACCATTAACTTTCTTGAGAAGCAGAAATTCTGTGTTTAGTTTTTTATCGAACATTTTCATTTTTTTAAAAATCTTATTGCTGCCAAAAGGATTTGTTGAGGGGAAAATGAAAAGGGGGGATTACCAACAATAAGTAGTTGTGGATTTACACCATACAATAAATTATAGAACTGCTGTGGTAAACAGCAATTAGACTGATAGCTTTATTTTCAGCAGGCTAAAATATTCCATACATTGCACATACAACTAACCCATAATTTCCCTTGTTTCCTAATGATCCCAACAACAGGCAACCCAGAACTAGCATTGCGATCACAACTGGCTGGTACACCATATGGCCAACAAGGGCAATGACATAAAATTCTTCTCCCATCAGGCCTGAAATGACACGATCTGGCTTAAATGCAAAAGCACTATTTGGACTGCTATATTGAGAATAGACTTGGGGGTGGAGCAGTAGGGAAAGGGTAGAAGCAGAGAGATCAGTTTGGATAGTACTGCAGTATTCCAGGTGGAAGATGACAGTGTCTTTGACTCACTAACAGTGGAGTTGGTGAAAAGAGTGAAATTCTGGGTATAATTTGAAGAAAGAGATAACAGAATTTCTTGACTGATTGGATATGGGGTGAGCAAGAGTGGAGTCAAGATTTTTAGTCTGAGCAATAGAAAGGGAGGAACAGTTTGAGGGGAAAGATTAGGAGTTAAGTTTTGGATGTTACTTCAGAATTTCAAATTTTTATTTGACCTCCAAGTAAAGATGTCAGTTACTTGGGTATATGTATCTGCAGTTCTGAAGAAAGGTCTGAGCTAGCAATAGAATTTGGGGATAGTCAACATATAAATTGTATTTAAAGGCATGAGATTGGGTGAGATCACTTAGGAATCAATAGAGATAAAGAGGTCTGAAGACAGGACCCTAAGGCACTTCAGCATTTAAGGATCAGGGAGATAAGGAAGGCTCAATGAAGACTGAAGAAGAACAGCCAGTGAGATATAGGAGAACCAAGAGAAAATGATGCCCTAGAAACCAGGGGAAGAAAGTGTTTCAAGAAGGAAAGAGGCACTGACTATTTTATGCTGCTAAGAGGTCCAGGAGGATGAGCACTAAAAATTGACTTAGATTTGGTGATATGGATGTCTATGATTTCCTTGAATAGATCTGTTACACTTTTTCAGACAGCTGCCAAGGTGTTAGGACATAAATACTTAAGTTGTTTGGACCTAACTACTTATAGTTATTTGGGGGGAGCCTGGGGCATTGTGAGAAATTACTGAACTACCAAGAGGGTCATAAGCTAAGAAAGTTTGGGCGTCTCTGCTTTAGAGGATTATGCTGAGCATTTTACCAAAGGGGGAGTATCTCTTACCTTTTCTTTGGGCTAAAATGTTTGGGTTAGTAATTTTAAATCTGATGAGATTACATGCAGAAAATAAAATTGTCCTAATGTGGTTGTTCATCATTTAAAAATAGCCTAATCCTGTGAAATGTCAGTAGGACATATCTGCATTAATTTTTCTTCTTGCTTCCATAGGTATGGTCTGAATATGCGTTGCTTGGCAGCTCGGGTCAACTATAAGACTTTGATTATCATCTGTGCACTCTTCACTTTGGTCACAGTACTTTTGTGGAATAAGTGTTCCAGCGACAAAGCGATCCAGTTTCCACGGCACTTGAGTAGTGGCTTCAGAGTGGATGGATTAGAAAAAAGAGCAGCAGCATCTGAGGGTAACAACTATGGGAACCGCATGGCCAAACAACAGTCTGAGGAGGCACTCCCTCAAGAGCAGCAGAAAGCACCCCCTGTCGTTGGGGGCCTCAATAGCAATGGGGGAAGCAAGGTGGTAGGGCTCAAATATGAAGAAATTGACTGTCTCATAAATGATGAACACACCATTAAAGGAAGACGAGAAGGAAATGAAGTCTTTCTTCCATTCACTTGGGTAGAGAAATATTTTGATGTTTATGGAAAAATGGTTCAGTATGATGGCTATGATCGATTTGAATTCTCTCATAGCTATTCCAAAGTCTATGCACAGAGAGCCCCTTATCACCCTGATGGTGTGTTTATGTCCTTTGAAGGCTACAACGTAGAAGTCCGGGACAGAGTCAAATGCATAAGTGGAGTTGAAGGTTAGTATCTGTCTGCTCCACGTGCATTTTTCTAGCCTGATTGTGGTAAGAAATAAGAAACTAGATGTTAATTATACAGCAAGTACAAGCTTATTGTCAAGAGACCTTTCATTACTCAGACTTAGCAAGGAAGAACAGGTTAAGTCTGAACCTAGAGCAGCTTTCTAGATGGTATGATAGAAAGGCTACAATAAGATCATACCTGAAAAAATAGAATTATTCCATTAACCTACCTCAGAATCTAAAATTCTCATCTGTAAGGTCAAGGTACAGCATCTCCAGAAATTTTGTGTTGAAATATACAGTTATTATACTACGAGAGGAGAGGGGAAAAGGAGAAAGACCATCCAATGGACCTATCAGTATACCAATGGAATCTTGTTACTTGATTAGCTGGGTGTCATTTTTAGAAGGAGGTTTCAAGTACTTAAGACAATCTATAGACATTGTTTTCTCTGAACTTGTACTGAACTCCTATAGTCTATCACTTACTTTTATTGTCTTTAAAACCTGGGACTTGGGCCGGCCCGGTGGCGCACTGCTACAGTGCGCCGCTTGGGAAGCGCGGCGGCGCTAGGAAATGTACCCTGTGGTCCAAAGGCCTGTGCTCCCTGGGGAGGGCCTGCCACCTCCAAGCAGGGTCTCCAGATGAATGAAAGAGCAAATATATGAATGAATTTGGAAGATCATCATATACAGTTCATAATCCTTAATATGATACTTTTGTGTTTTCCCTGATTTTAACCCCAGCCCACTCAAAAGATGACCAATTTATTTCATAAATATCACGCAGATGACAGCACGATAAAGTATTACCTGTATACAGTGGGGGTTCCTTATGGTTATAATTAGTATGCTTTGGGAATTGCTTTTCAAACCTAGAGTTGATCAGAAAGCCAAATTGAATTTGACTTTAAACTACATCGTTTAAATAGGGGAAAGAACTTAATGTGTTTTGAGATTGCTTGGTTTGTGTTTTATTTCATCTCCCTCATATTGTTACAAAGTGATATTAATATCTTAATATTTCTAAATCTGTGTTGAAACAGCTTTTAACTTAATACATTTTTGCTTTGGAAAGAAATTTGTGCTCAGTTGTTGACTCTGGGTGTTTTTCAGACTCCCTAAGATTTACCCATCTCTGTGAAGTTAACAGTGTGTTTATTCATTAAATTGGAAATTGGAGTCTACATCTTCTGATGCAGGAGTTTTTTTTCTCTTTTTACCACTTAAATTATATATATATATATATATATTTATATATATATAAAATAATATGTTTACCAAATGTTTAAAAGAAGGAAGGGGGCCAGGTCACCTATATTTTCACTAACTCAAGATAATTATTAACATTTTTGTATATCCTCTGGAGGTCTTTATGTACTTAACTATGTCTTTAACATAAGTATTTATCTTTTAACATAGTTCTTATGATACGTATTATATAATGATTTAAGAGAGTAATAGTTTGTTAGAGACTTCAAAGATACTCATGGTCATACTTTTGTTTGTTTTAGCAATTTCAAAAAATTTATCGAAAAGTGCTTAGATTCTAAAGAAAAATTAAAAAGCACCCATAACAACTCCTAATATTTTGATGTGTTTTTTCCAATCTTTTATTCTTGTAGATGTAGATTTTTTAAGCAAATTGGGATCATACTATATAATCAGTTTCGTATTTTGTATTGTTTTCGCCTAACATATTATTATTATTTCCGCTTGTCATTGAATATTTTTGTACATATTAATGACTAATAATACATATTAAGGACATGTTGTGGTATGTGTAATATTTGGGAGCCTTCCTGTAGTTGGACTCTTAGGTTATTTTCAGGTTTTTTGCTGTTATAAATAATGTTGTAGATACTCATTGTTAATCTCCATTTGCTATTTTAATTTTATTCTCAGAGTAGTATGTTTCTACTCTGAGAATATAATTAACTGCCATGTCAAATAATATAAACTCTTAATCTGTTTTTGCCAAACTGCTTTCCAAAAAGGTAGAACCTACTGATGCTTCCAGTAGCAGAGAGTGAGGGTGCTCGTGTCACCTAACTCTTGCCATCATGGAACATTGTTTTTTAGTCTTGTTTACAAAGGGATCTCATAATTTGCTGTCTTTAACAACTAGTGAGGTCAAATATCTTTTTCATATCCTTTAACCATGTCTTCATGTTCTTTACCCCTTTTTCAAATGTGATTAGTGTTTTCTAAAAAAGTATCTGTATGAACTCTTATTTATGTAGTAAGGGTAGGAACACTTTGTCACATTTGTCAAAGATATTTTCTTCCATTTGTCTTTTAATTTTACTTATGATTTGTTAGTTTTAGAAGTTTTTAGTTCTATTTACTAAACATGGATTTTTTGGCACCTTTGTACCTCTTTTTATGCTTAGAAAGAGGCACTTGTCACACTGCGATCAGCTCTTCACTTGTATTTTTTTTTTACATTTAACTTTTTTTTATTCCATCTAAATTGATTTATACTCGTATTTTGGCAAATGGTACAAGGTCAGGGCCTAATTTTAGATTTTTTCCCCAACATGTATTGAGCACTTGTCACACTGCGATCAGCTCTTCACTTGTATTTTTTTTTACATTTAACTTTTTTTTATTCCATCTAAATTGATTTATACTCATATTTTGGCAAATGGTACAAGGTCAGGGCCTAATTTTAGATTTTTTCCCCAACATGTATTGAATAATTTCCTCTTTTCCCCACTGATTGGTGACGCAGTCTTTTATCATTATACTAAATTCTTATGAGTACTACAGCGTGTTTCTGGCTCTCTATTCTGTTCCATAGACCAGCCTCAATTCTTAATACCAATTGCACATTATTGTGGTCATTACCCATCTTTAATAAGATTATATAAATTTAGCTTTTATTGAGTGATGATAACTCTATTTGAATTTGTGGGAGGGGGAAATTCCCCTTAGAGAAAGGATACAGATGTTAAAAAGTTTATCTGTAGCCTAGGTCTCTTAGCCTGTATGGTCCCTAAATTCTTAAACATTGTTTTGAAACTACATCAAAACACACATGATTTTGTAGGTTCCTAGACTCTGCTGTGTCCATCAGATACTTGTTAATTTACTTTAAAACTATAAATAGTTTGTCTCTCAACACATATGATTTAACAGTACAATATTCTGTGCAATGTCATATTGTAGTTCTCATGTAGGAAATTACTAAAATAAACACTAATACCACACATTTAAAATTTTGCTTAGACCTTTACAAGAGGTAATCCATTAATGAATTATTTTAAAAATTTATGGTTAAATATACAACCTTAATTCGTGTTTTTAAAAAAGAAAACTCCTTGTTCTTAAGAATTACTTTCTGATAGGAAGGATATGAAAAAGAATTTCAAACTGTTTATATTTTAAGTTGCATAGTCATAACTGGCTTCTTAAGCAAACTCTTTAACCATCAGATAATATACTTTAACCATCAGATAATATACTAGAAGAGGTGAGTATGTAGTTAACTTACTTTTAAGTTCAAATATTTATGAAAATTTCGGGATTGATATTTAGAGTAAAATGGTGGTGACATTATCTACATTCACCTAAATTGGCCAAAATTTGAATGTGTGAAACAGGTCTATGAAACATGACATTTGTAGCTATGAGCAAAAGTAACATACATAAAAAATCAGTGCTTAAAAGATAATTTACAACATTGCATTGCTGTCTGTCAACAAATAATAAATGAGTGAATTAATTCATGTGAACAAATATTTAGTTTTGTTTTTCATATCTGGTTAATTTGGTGCTAGTTTCTAGTAACTATGAAAGCAGGATAATAAGGAAGCTCAAAAGTTGCTGATAACCCTATAATATTTCCCAGAAGTAAAACAATGGGGAGTAGTATCCAGAATAGGCTGTAAATGTCTGGACATAATTATTCATTTTGTTTCTCTATTTTATAGGTGTGCCATTATCTACACAATGGGGACCTCAAGGCTATTTCTACCCAATTCAGATTGCACAGTATGGGTTAAGTCATTACAGCAAGAATTTAACTGAGAAACCCCCTCACATAGAGGTATATGAAACAGCAGAAGACAGGGACAAAAACAGCAAGCCCAATGATTGGACTGTGCCAAAGGGCTGCTTTGTGGCTAGTGTGGCTGATAAGTCTAGATTCACCAATGTTAAACAGTTTATTGCTCCAGGTAAGTTATGTATTTTTTGTCTGCTAATTTTATGTTGATTTATGGCATCTGCTATTTCCTTAACATTTTAATATGGCTTTAAAAAACAAATTAGCAGACCCTGTATAGTACATATATAAAGAAATAAATGGTGTCACCCAAGGGAAATCCCCTAAAGAAGGAACAGCTAAAAAATCAAGGTTACAAAAAGTAATATTTACAGTGTGAAGAGCCAGGCCATAGATTGAATGTTAAGATCCATATTACTGCACAGTATGTATCTCCCTCTAGGGATCTAAAACCCACAGGAGTGAAGTTCCCTGGTTCATTTTGATATTTTAGTACAGTATAGTTTAATTTTTAAACTATTTTGCATTAAGGTTGAAATTGGGTATTTTTTTTATGAAGAGAGCCTTCCTTTCCTTTGCTTATTTTTTTACCAATAGCTTTTTATTTTTTCAAGGTGATACAGCATTACCAAACAGACTTCTTCCCATTTGAATTTTGTTAATGTACAAGATTATCTCAAACTTCATATAAAACCATTTTCATTAATAAAATCAGTTATAAAATCAAATTAACTTTATGCAACATTTCCCCTTTCACTAAGACAGTCATATTAATTAGAATGTAATGTATTTTTCTGCACTAATCAGTATCCATGAGAATTAATGAGTCCACTACTTAAAAAGACAATGAAATAGTTTTTAGCACCTTAGACTTAATTTTCTGTGGGGAAGTGTTGTGAAAAACAGAGCTCATTCCCTCTCCCACCAACCTCGTAGTCGGTAAATAAAAAGAGAGGAAAGATTAGGTATAAGACGTCTTCTGTATTCTCTCCTTGTCCTTTACTGATGACTGTGTAATTCACAGATCTTGAAAGCTACAATACAAATCTGCTCATTCTAGATGGCCTTAAGTAATGGATTTATGAGTACTTAGTGCAGTACAAATAAAATAATGGGTGATCTTTAATTTTTATTCTGTGACTAGAACTTCTTTTGTCCCATGGCATTCTGTGGTATTCTAGTACATAGAGAATCTTTGCTTATTGTCAAACAACAGGCTTGGCTGGGTGAGAAGTTACAATGAAATATTTAAGAATATTTAGCTTGTGACCTGAGAGGTTATTGCAGCAGGAAGTGATTAGACTAAGCAAAAGAACATTTGTTTTTGGGTATACCCAAGAAGGTTATTTTTGTACTAATTAATGTTGTCTGGATTAGGGTAGAAAACAGCAGCCTTTATCTTGATCTCCCCTAGTGTCCGGGAGGTTTTTTAGAGCAATCTTTTGAACTCTACGCTATTTAGAGCAACAGATTTCATTGTGCACTTTGGGCTGCCCTATGTAATAACAAAAGATAGGTCCATACATCTGAGTAAGGGATCGTTACTTTAACCCTTTATTCCATAGCCAGTAGCTGGAGATAGAACTACTTCCTAAGGTGGTTTTCAGTATCTGGAGGAGGGAAATCTGTGGCAGCCACTTGTCAGTGAGACATAGATATTCAGAGTTGGAACTCCCTGCTGGTGGAAGTGTGCTAGCTGGAATGGAACACAAGTTTTAATATCCTGACTGTGCCTATAGTTGTATACTATAAAAGTATAAGGGAGAGTGAGTTGGAGTTACATCGGAGTCATTGCTCAGAGCAGAGTGGTAGAAGGGAATCGAAGAGGTGAGACTTTTGTCAAAGGAAAGGTATGAGGGATGAGCCTTTTCAGAGGATACAGATTTCATGGGAGATAAATTCAGAGAATCACTGTTGAGAAGAAATTGGGACTTATATATAAAAGCATAGGCCTAAGTGAGGCAAGGCTCTGGAGGACCAGGGGCTGAATGATGTTGGCTTTTTATTTTTTTCTCTCTTGGCCTTGAATTTTTAAGGGAAAAAAGTCATCTAGAGTAAAAAACCATAATATGGGTCTGCAGCATATTTTTTATTGTTTTATTTGTTGAATAATGTTTTGTTCCTCTTCCTAATTTTAAAATTAAATGAGTTGAAGTGTTATGCCTGTCCTAGTCTCATAAATTAAATTAGCTTTCACTTTCCCAGAACACTCTTCTCATTTCATTTGTATGACCTCACTTTCATCTTTCTCTGTAGCTATTCTTTCTCAGGCTTCTTGTGAGCTTCCCTTCTTCTGCCTGACTCTTTTCTCTCTTAGTGTTGCTCAAAGTTCTGAGTAAGGCCTCTTCTCACTTTACATAATAAACCTGTTGATTAAATCAATTAATGATAACAGTTTGTGTTGTACGTGAAAACACTGATTTAAAGACTATTCTTTTTTTCCTAGCTTTATTGAGGTATAATTGACAAATAAAATTGCATATATTTAAGGTGTACATGTGATGCCCTGATATACGTATATATTGTGAAATGATTACCACAATCAAGTTAGTTCACACATCCATCACCTCACATAGTTAGTACGTGTGTGTGGTGGTAGTGGTGAGAACATTTAGGATCTCCTCTCTTAGCACATTTCAAGTATACAGTACATTATTATTAACTGTAGTAACCATGCTGTACATTAGGTCCCCAGAACTTATTCATTGTATAATCGAAAGCTGGTTCTCTTTGGCCAACACCTTCCTGTTTCCCCCAATCCCCAGCTCTGACAACCATCATTCTACTCTCTGTTTCTATGAGTTCAACTTTTTTAGATTCCACACATAAGTGGGATCATATAGTATCTGTCTTTGTCTAACTTATTTCACTTAGTAATGATGCCCTCAAAGTTCATCCATGTTATTGCAAATAGCAGAATTTCCTTCTTTTTTATGGCTGAGTAATATTCCATTGTATATATGTGCCACATTTTTTTTATCTATCACCAGACACTTAGGTTATTTCCATGTCTTGGCTATTGTGAATAATGCTGTAGTGAACCTGGGAGTGCAGATAGCTTTTTGAGATACTGATATCATTTCCTTCAGGTATATACCCTGACGTGGGATTGCTGAATCATATGTTAGTTCTATTTTTAATTTTTTGAGGAACCTCCATACTTTTTTCCATAATGGCTGTGCAAATATACATACCCACCCAAAGTGCACAAAGGGTTTTTTCCCTCCACATTCTTGCCAGCACTTGTTATCTCTCATCTTTTTGATGATAGTTGTCCCAGCAGGTGTGAGATGATATCTCATTGAGATCTTGATTTGCATTTCCTTGATAATTAGTGATGTTGAGACCTTTCCATGACCTTTTGGCCATTTGTGTCTTTGGAAAAATGTCTATTCATATCCTTTGCCCATTTTCAAATCAGATTATTTGGTTTTTTGCTATTGAGTTGTATGAGTTTCTGATATATTTTGGATATTAGCCCCTTATCAGATACATGATTTGCAAATATTTTCTCCCATTCGATAGGTTCTGTTTTCATTTTGTTGATTGTTTATTTTGCTGTGCAGAAGGCTTTTAATTTAATGTAGTTCCACTTGTTTATCTTTGCTATTTTTGCCTATGCTTTTGGTATTAAATCCAAAATATCATTGTAAGACCAATGTCAAGACTACTCTTAAATGTTTATCATCCTTTGATGCCTAAAGTCTATATACATGTACCACATATCCCAAAAATAAATATAGTGACTCTTGGGAAAAACTGCTCAGAGAGAGAAGGGTCATGAATTTCAAACAATAGAAAACCCAGAACTTTCTATTAGTAGATTTGAAGCAGGGGTCTCCAGATAGCATAATACTTCCAGTAGAGCTCAGAACCTTACTTGGTTTATTTCCAAATTGGTTGCCACAACTATCCTCCTAATGATGTCGACAGATTGTTTAACTTCCTCTGTACGTCTGTAAAATGGGAATTAAAAGACCTATCTCATAAGATTGTTGTGAGGACTATGATTGTGGGTTGGTTAGTTTAAATTGAGGATTCTCTGTCACTTTTCCTATGTGACTCAGTAACCCCCTCTGCTGGTTTTAGGAAAATTAATAATGGTTTTTTTAAAGAGTTATATATCCCGTGACATTATTCATTACTGTGTTCTTTAGACTGATCTGTTATATTGGCATAAGGTGTTTGATTGAACTATATTATTTCATTAAATTTGTATAAATAAAGTGAAAATTAGAATTGAGTTCTGGGAGAAAATGGGTGTTTCAGCTTCCTCCCGTTTGGACTTCTAAAGATGGATCATTGTCATCCAGTTTGGCCAGAATAGATGTCATAATTGATAATATTGTCTGATGAATGAAGCATTACCCCTAGAGTGAAAAAATAAGTAGCACTCAAGATAGTCTGCTCTGCAAATATAACTTAATCTTGAGTGATTCATAACTCGATTCAAAATTCTGCAGGTTTCTGGGATGAAGAACTGAGCTTCAGATTCTAATTCACTATAGATGCAGAAAAATGCTAGTTAAGAGAGAGTGCATTTTGACATTTTTCATATAAAAGAGATTTTTACTGTTTTAGAAATTTACTTCTGAAATCAATTTTTTAAGTCACTCAAAGCATTATTTTCTTGATACAACTTCCATAATTGTCTGTTCTTTCAAACAAAGTAATTAAGAGTGTTGGGACAAATATATTTATACTGGTAGAGTCCAGTGTTGCAAGAGTTAAACAATCAACTCAACATGCTGACACTCTCCAAGCTGAGCACACTGTATACACTATCATCAGTTCACATTTCTGATCTTTACTCCTGGCAACACTAAAGATTTCCTCACTGACTCTTCAAAGCAAAGATCTGATTTTTTGTGTCTAAGGGAAATAACCCTTCCCTTGATTATTCTCATGAGGATGCCATTTCTAATATCATTTGTCTTTTCCACAGCCTTTAAACTTGGGTCCAGAAAACCTGGATCTACCACTCTAGATCCCTCCTCTACCACTAATTAGATTTTGGCCTTGGGCAAACCATTTAACTTTGCAAAGCCTGCATATCTTTATCTCTAAAATGGAAATAATAATTCCTGCCCTACCATCATCAGAAGATTATTGTAAGGATCAAATACTGGGCCAGCCTGGTGGCGCACTGCTACAGTGCGCCACTTGGGAGTGCGGCAGCGCTCCCGCCGAGGGTTCGGATCCCACATACAGACCGGTTCCCGCTCACTGGCTGAGCGAGGTGTGGGAGCAACACCGAGGGTTGCGGTCCCGTTGCCGGTCCTGGTCCGGTACGGGGGCAACACTGAGGGTTGCGATCCGTTGCCGGACACGAAAAAAGACAAAAAGGAAAAAAAAAATATATATATATGATAATACATTTGAATATGTTTTGGAAATTAAAGATCAAAATAATCATATTTTTCTGTAATATTTTAAAAAGTTTACTGTTTCTATTTTTGTTCTTATTTTTGCTGCTGTTTGATTATAATATGCCCAGTTTCTTTTTTTGGTAGATCTTGATGAGAGCAGTACTGAGAAAGTCATCTTTCTGAGAATCAACCATCATTATACTATAGATATACAAGAGAAATTTACTATGTAGTAATTTGTCAAATAAAACGGCTCTTACTATTTTATTAGCCCATGAAGCTAGTGGCATCAGTATAATAATACTCATCACTATCATTTGTTGCTATGTTCCATGCCATTATTTTTTTTAATCCTCCCAATTACCCTGCAAAGTAATAGTATCTCTATTTAACATGTAAATAAACTGAGACTCAAAGAGATATATCTCTCCAGACTTCTGAAAGCTGGTGATAGAACAAGAATTCAAATCTAAGGTTTTTAATTCCAAAGCCTATGCTTCCCCTTTGCCCCCCACCATCCCTCACTTTTTGCTATATACATGAGCCCATTGCTTAATTTCCAGAAATTTTATTCACAATTCCAACAAATATCTGAAAACCTTTCATTTTCAGCATCAAATTAAGAACATGTATTATGGAGCCAGACTAGACAACCTGGGTTCAACTCTTTTTACCTTGGACAAGTTACTTATCTTCTCTGTGTCTCATCTGTAAACTGGAGGTAGTAATAGCACCTACTCTTATAACTGTTCAGTGGATTAAATAAGTTCATATGCCTAAAGCACTTAGAACATAGTAAATAGATATTAAATGTTAATTAAATAAAAAATTGTAAATTCGTGTACAGACAGTCCCTGACTTTATGATGGTTTGACTTACGATATTTCAACTTTACAATGGTGCAAAAGTGGTATGCATTCAGTAGAAACTGTACTTCGAATTTTGAATTTGGAATTGCAATCATTTATTATAAAAATTTTTTTATTATTATAAAATAGGCTTTATGTTAGATGATTTTGCCCAACTGTATGCTAAGGTAAGTGTTCTGAGCATGTTTAAGGTAGACTAGGCTAAGTTGTGATGTTCAGTTGTGATGTTTAGGTGTATTAAATGCATTTTAAACAACAATATTTCCAACTTACAATAGGTTTATAAGGACATAACCCCATTGTAAATTGAGAAGCACCTGTATAACCATTTTTGCTTTCTTGCCTCTCTCTTGCAATATTATATGCAGAGCCAGCTTTTGGCTATTTTTTTTCTTTTTGCAGAATGGGTATACTAGAATAGTCATTGATTATTGATCAGCTAGCGTTAGATCTAGAAAAGACAGTTCAACAACAATAACTTAGCCATTTGCTCTTAATCCTCTAATGTCAACTAGCTAGGGCCAAAGGTAATAGCTTTGACCTGACGCTTACAAGCCATCATGAACTCACCAGTTCTGTCATTTATTTATGATTAATTTAGTAAAAAGTTTTGTAAAAAGATCGATATACAAAATATTCAAGTGTTAATTTTGTATGCTCAGTGGTTATTGAGGATGAATTGCAATTAAATTTCAAATACAAAAGTACCTTTACTCTAACCAGCCTTTGTTGGTATATTCCCTTCTACAGAAACCAGTGAAGGTGTGTCCTTGCAACTGGGAAACACTAAAGACTTTATTATTTCATTTGACCTCAAGTTCTTGACAAATGGGAGTGTGTCCGTGGTTCTAGAGACCACAGAAAAGAATCAGCTCTTCACTGTACATTATGTCTCAAATACCCAGCTAATTGCTTTTAAAGAAAGAGACATATACTATGGCATCGGGCCCAGAACTTCATGGAGCACGGTTACCAGGGACCTAGTCACTGACCTCAGGAAAGGAGTGGGTCTTTCCAACACAAAAGCTGTCAAGCCAACCAAAATAATGCCCAAGAAGGTGGTTAGGTTGATTGCAAAAGGGAAGGGATTCCTTGACAATATTACCATCTCTACCACAGCCCACATGGCTGCATTCTTTGCTGCTAGTGATTGGCTGGTAAAGAACCAGGATGAGAAAGGTGGCTGGCCAATTATGGTGACCCGTAAGTTAGGGGAAGGGTTCAAGTCTTTAGAGCCAGGGTGGTACTCTGCCATGGCCCAAGGGCAAGCCATTTCTACATTAGTCAGGGCCTATCTGTTAACAAAAGACCATATGTTCCTCAATTCAGCTTTAAGGGCAACAGCCCCTTACAAGTTTCTGTCAGAGCAGCATGGAGTTAAAGCTGTGTTTATGAATAAACATGACTGGTATGAAGAATACCCAACCACACCTAGCTCTTTTGTTTTAAATGGCTTTATGTATTCTTTAATTGGGCTGTATGACTTAAAAGAAACTGCAGGGGAAAAACTCGGGAAAGAAGCAAGGTTCTTGTTTGAGCATGGCATGGAATCCCTTAAAGCCATGCTGCCCTTGTACGACACTGGCTCAGGAACCATCTATGACCTCCGTCACTTCATGCTCGGCATCGCTCCTAACCTGGCCCGCTGGGACTATCATACCACCCACATCAATCAGCTGCAGCTACTTAGTACCATTGATGAGTCCCCAATCTTCAAAGAATTTGTCAAGAGGTGGAAAAGCTACCTTAAAGGCAGCAGGGCAAAGCACAACTAGAGCTCACAACCAAAATCATATTTCAGCCTCTGCTGTACACAGAAACTACAGGCTCTGTCTCAGCAGAGCATAGGCACATTTTAAAAGGTGTGTACTAGGTTTTTGTGGACTGTATCAAAGTGATAAGTAATCCTTAAAACCAGTCTTCTGAAATAATTGCATTCCATGGGTTGGGTGTTTAGAAATGTGGGTGGCATTTAGAGCAGAAAGTGTTGAAGTCAAGGGTCTGAACAAAAGTGTTTAACTTTGCCTTGCTTGTTACCCTGTACAGTTCCACACTTGGTCCAGTCACTCTCAGTTTGGGAAAGATAATGGTAAGTGGCTATCACCAGCCAACTGTCTGGCACTTACCTGAAAACTTAGTATGGAGCTCTTTTGAAATGTGATTATCTATATTTATGTTGAAAGCAGATTTTTTAAAAATTAATGTGCTATAATACAGTAAATTCGTACTTTTAGCCTGGATAGTGGACTCTATTCAACTTTTTTAAAAGGTGTTTCTTTTCTATACATTAATGTCTTGGGAGCAAATGAGCATTTGTTGCATTTGTTGAATGTGTTCTATATGGAGAATATTTTGAATTATGATTTTCTTGAAATGTGTAAATTAAAAACACAACCAGTGTTCAGGCTTCACAATTATATTATGTAAGCACAACTAAAATGAAACTTGTTGACTGCACAAGATATTACAAAAATGTTATGTTTTATGAAACTTGATCTACTATCAGTAAGAGTTTGATAATCAGTCTATCCCTCCTCCGCCCCCATTGTGATGGTTTCTTCTTGTCACTATCTAGAATTTTGTATTTTATTTCAGGCTACACTTGAGAGTTTTGCTCATTTGGGGGGGGGGGACATTATTTGGGAAATTTATTACAAACCTAAATTTGGGAAGGAGCTAATAAGTTCCCCAACACTCTCTTTTAGGACTTTTTTTACCCTTTAAAGAAAAATACTAGGTCAAATATTACATACAAGAATCTATAGGGGATTTTTTTTCCCTACCCAGATGATCACTCTTGATTATCAACTTTCCAAACCATGGATTGTATGTGGGTTTTTTTTCTTTGAAATTTAATTTTAAATTATTCCAGCTATTAGATAGAAGAGATGCTATTGCATTTGCTATACATGTGTAATCAGATTTTTATTTAGGTTCTATATACTTCACATAAATAGGTTTTAGAGCCCTCGTACCATGGGCAGTGTCTGCTATAGGGCTTCAGGCATTCGGTTAAAACCAAGGGGGATTGATTTTGCTCTGGCTTTTGTTTCAGGGTATGACAATACACTAAATTAATACTATGACTTATATAGTTTGGAAATATGAGACCCCGCACTTTCAGAGAACTGAATCTGACAAAAACAATGCTGTTTGTCTGTGACCTATATCAAGTGCACATTTAAGAACCAGGTGAGTTACCTGCCTACCCACTATATCTTAATTGAATTCAGCCTGCCACCCATTACTTAGAAACCAGAAAATACATACATATATATGTATATAATATATATGTAAATTATATATATTAGCATCAAAGGGGGCAGGAGTGAAGAAGATATAGATCTGCACTAAAGACAATATTAAACTGGCCGAAAGTAAGCTCAAACTTCCAATTTATGTGACCACAACTTTTACTTTTGCCCACAACAAAAATAGTTGTGGGTTATTAGGTTTTCCTCTAGCTTTTGACCTTTGTAGTTCTTATACTTTAGATGTCTCAGCAAGAATATTTGTACTCCCTAATTTTTATTTTCAGTGCCAATGTTCAAAATAAACTTTCTCCAATCTGGGAACCTTTTTTATTTCATATTTGTTGTTATTTAGAATGGTCCAGACTTCTGCTTTGTGTTTGCATGCTGGTCTTCAGATTAGGGGAATCAATGAAAACAGTATGGTACTGCTTCTATGAGAAATATCAGTGCCTTAATAATGTGGCTGTCGTTTTCCACTGAAAAAAGACCTTTTGATCTAGAAATGGCATTGCTACTTCATTGCTGTTGGTTTTATACTGCCTTCCACATTGCAACAGCGACTTGATTTGTCTTGTGGTCCTAGAATTTTCTAGAAGAATGAATTGAACCTGCAGTGGCATTGTCAGTACAGACCAGTGATTCTGAAACTTTAGGATGCCTCAGAATCACCTGGGAGCTTATTGAAATGCAGATCCCAGATACACAGTAAATCTGCCTGTGAAGCATGATAGTCTGCATTTTTAGCAAGCATTCAGGTGATGCTGATGCAAGTGAGCTGGGGGCATATGTGGACGAACCTGCCAGAGAATATCCATTGCATTTTTGCCTCTAAACATCTACAGAGTTTTGTAGGGTTTTAAATCATGTAAAATGTTTACTTATTCTGAGTTTAGAATGGGGAGGGCTTATTTTGTTTCTTTAAATTTTTCTTTGTTTTAAGATTATAGGTATTAGTGTTTTCCCCACTTGAGTTAGCTTTGGCATTAAATCTATTGCCACTTTATTTGTAACACCAGCCAAAATTTTCCAGATGAAGTTAAGTTTGACTCTTCAGGAGTTATTGTACATAAAGGCTTCATCCAAGAACCATCCAGTGTGTGTGAGCAAATGCAAAAATGACACACAAGCACAATTCTCCAGATGTGGCAGTCCTTTTCCTTTGTCAGTGCAAACCTTCACTGAAAGCTGCTATTTTCATCCTTCTTGTAATTGTTTTCTTGTTTCTCTTCCACTGTTCGTGTGGGTTATATACCATGTGTTAAATATGCAATAAAGTGTTTACTGGATGCCCTTCTGAAGGGTAGTCCTTTGTAAAGCTGTACAGACTTTGCAGTTTAAGCACAATGTGCACATGTTAGTTTTATATACAGCAGAACTTCATTTTTTGCAGATGGAAAGTTATTTTGTTTCTATACAAAGTGAATGGGTTGTTTGTGCTTAATGTAAAGCCGCTTTATAAAACTGTAAAAATAAAGTTTTTATCTTAAAAGGAATATACGTGGATATTTCTCTTCTCTAATTATTCTAAGATTATTTGAGCCCAGCAAGCAGATTTCTGACCATCATTTCCTGTTCAACCCATGACAATTAGTCAGGCAACAAATGTTGTTCACTAAAAGCACACCAGGCCCTGTCAGAAAAATGGGGAACAAGGAGTAGAGCCTATGGGCTTTAATTCTAAGGAGAGTTAGTCTACAAAGGGGAACACAATATACACAAAACAATTTCAGAAAAATAAAATGTTAAATTGTGTAGTCAGAGAATGTGTTATGGAAGAGATAGCACCTAAGCTGGGGCTGCAGGGGTAGAGACATGGTGGAGAAAGAGGAGGGAGTGACATAAGCAAAAACAGGAATGCCCAGGCCAGATGAGGATGCCCTTCCCTGTACTAATGCAGGCTGCGTAACCATTTTTTATTTAGATTTATTCGAGAGTTTGTTTCTCATATATTCTATACTCACCTCCTTTTCAGAACAATAAGCATTAATCTTTTTTTCCCTTCTTCTCAGAGAGGAATGATTTAGGCTCTCAAACACACAAAACCAGAGACCAATCTGGCTTTATGTTATGTTCATTTTCACATTATTTTTTGATTATAAACATTCTGCACCATTTATATAAAGGAATTCTAATTGATCACCAGTCAACTTTTCCCAGCTGATAGACGCACAGATTTTGACTGACTGCTATTCAACATTCTTGGCAGTTATTTCTTCTCTACCGTCCTCAGCTGGAAAATATCCATAAGGTTGCAAGCAGTCTTGGGCCGAATGAGGTCTCTGGCTGTTCTTGCTTTGATTTTGATGCTTTTGTAGCCAAATTGAATACATTGGCCATTCTGCCTTTGAACACTGAACATCTCGTATTTGTCTCCCCATTGCCTTTGAGAGGGGGCAGACCTCCATACTACACAGGACTTTTTCCTCAGAATGCCCCTTCCTATCCATAGGGCTGACAGCCATTCTGTGCCATGTGACCCTGCTCCTACGGCCATGACTGTTAGACTACGGGTGAGTCCCTCATTCAAGCTGGGATAATCAGTCTTCTCCCCAGGAAGCCAAAATTATGATGAATAAAAAAACTGAAGCAGATACAGAGTGAAAAGCAGAGATGAAAAACAGAATCTTAACAGTACTGCAGGCCCTGGATCCAATGCTTGTCTGAAGCCAGCTGCATTCCTTTCAGGTCCATGAAATACCACTGTATCCTTAGGATATATTCCCTATGTGTGCTTAAGTTGTCTGGATTTGGTTTCTGTTACTTGAAATAAATGAACTCTAATAAATACAATTTCCATTACAGAGATAAACATAGTGTCAATTCTGTATTTTCCTCCGATCAATGGCTGTATTAGTCTACTAGGGCTAATAACAAAATAACGAAATACCACATAAAATAACCATAAAAAAATACTACAGTCCGGGTAGCTTAAATAACAGAAATTTATTTTTTTTTTATAATTCTGGAGGTTAGAAGCTCAAGATCAAGGAGTTTGCAGGTTTGGATTCTTCTGAACTCTCCTTGGCTTGCAGATGATGCCTTTTTGCTGTGCCCTCTCATGGTTGTCCCTCCATCTGTGTTGTCTGTGTCCAGATCTCTTCTTATAAGGACACCAGTCATATTGGATTAGGGCCCACTCATATAACCTCATTTTACTTTAATTAACTCTTTAAAGGCCCTATCTTCAAATACAGTCACATTGTGGGGTAATTGGGAGTTAGCACTTCAGCATGTGAACTTGGGAGGACACACTTCAGCCTGTAACAACGATTCTTCCCCCTAAAGGCACAGAAACTGGACTATCTGGGGATGCCATTTAATTTGATGGTAACCAGCAAAAGCCAAAATTTAGGAGATCTTTAGAGAACATCAGTTGGGCAGAAATCTAGATGTGGGACTCAGAGGACAGAGATCCCTGGCTCTGCCATTGGAGTATCAAGAATTTATTTACTCTTTCCCTGCATGGGCTTCAATTGCCTCATAGTACTGTCCAATAGACAGAGAACACATTGATCTCAAAGTTTTTTTTATAAGCAAACAAAAGGTAACCACTACATTTAAAACAGTGATGTTAAAATTACAGACACCAATATAAGCTGCTAGATGTTTATTCTTACCAATGTACCATTTCCATTAGCCCATTCTGAATGTAGAACTCTCAGGTATTAAAAGAAAGAAAACACAAAAGTATAGATACAGTGTATATAAAAATTGCAAGTTGTGAGATTTTCTTTATTGACAATTTATAATCTCAAATCTGCTTTATTGTATCTGTTACAAATAGTCAACCATATAGGGATGAAATACTGATTTTCATTATACCAACTCATTAAGGATGTCAGATTGAAAATGGATGTGAATTTAAATGTCGTGTTGGTGATGAATTTGAATGTTTGCTGCTCAATTTCTGGTGAAAAGAGATACATTTACCATCTGGTAAGGATGATTGATAACTTGCATGTGTATGCTGCATTTCCTGAATGTTAAATAGCGACAATACTATGTAATTTTGCTAATCCTTTTCCTGGAGCAGAAGGATTTTGCAAAATGACAGGACTGCAAAGGAAGCCATTGAGGAGCAGTAGCAGAGAGAACAGCACAACGGGCATAAAGAAACCCCATGAAGGATCAGAAATAGAGCTGCCCATCAACTGGTGTTAAACACAGTTTAGATAGGATGTTATCAGGCAACTCCAAAGCTCATTGCATCTAAACTTAAACAGGAAAAGTTGGTGCCCCTTCCTGGGATTTTGCTCTGTTCTCATCAGCACTTAGTGAGACCACTGAGATAAGAATGGTTGCTCCATTTCAGTTCAGAAAATCTAGTAAAGAGTGTCTCTTTGGGGACCAGAGAAGGAAGTAAATCCCTGGGGTGGGGTGAGGGTGAGGTCTTGTTTATAAGTAAACACATAGCAAAAGTGAATGATTTTAATTGAATGCCTGTTATTCTATCTCCTTTTTCTTTTTAACACCGGTGAAATGAAATCTCTGCCATTCATTTGAATACAGTGGAAGGTCCCAGACAAATTCCCAAGTCCTATCAGTTGCTCCAAAAGGTAATCTAGAGGAGAGTGTCTATCTTCTCAGCTCCTGCAGACTACAGAGGCACTATCTCCATGCGGAAACATCTGCCAGAAGAAACTACCTGTGCAATTTCTTGTGAGCTTGAATAAATTGATTCAGAGTTCTTAGTGTCCAGGCACAGCAAATTACGGTTCTGGGTTGGTGTTTCTTGCTAACCTGTGTTTAGGAATAGGGAGAAGGAACAAGCACCATTTAGGTGCTCTTCAGACTATATCTCATTTCCTACCCACTACCACTCTGGAAGCTAGACTCTAGAGGTAGGTGAGAAAACAACACTGCTTATGTAGCTTACTTGAGGTCATGCAGTTCTTTTCACTAAGTATTTAATAAGTGCCTTCCTACCTATCATGTGCTACTGCCAAGAGCAAAGATGAGATCTGTCCCTGCCCTGAGTCATAACTAGTCAATATCAGGAATTGAGTCCACAGCTAACTGGCCTGGAGTGTTCCTCCCTCAGGTAGGCTTTGGGTAGCTCTCCCTTTCCAAAATCACAGACAAAGCATTGGTGGTAAAATCAACAGCTAAAAGTGTCTGTCTGACTGCCCGCAGTGGTTGAGGCTCTTGCAAAAGGACTCTGCATGTATGAGGAGGGGTCTTCAAAAAGTTCATGGGAACTTTTTTTTTTTTTATCATCCTTTAATTCTATTTTTCCATGAACCTTTTGCAGAACCCTCATATTGTGTCCAATCATTTTGACAGTCTTTGGAGAAAGCATTATGTGAACTGTACAGATTAAAAAACAAACTCAGAGAAGTTAAACGACTTGCCAGAGACCATTCACTTATTTGACAGATGAAGGTCTTGAACCAGACATGTCTGACCCCAAATTCCATGCTCTGAACCGCTGTCCTCAGGCAGTAACCTGGATCCACTATCTCCCGATTCTACCTTCAATATTCTACACAGTAGGCTCAACTAGGGCTGCAGATCTCAGCCCCAGGCTCTCTCACATTCGCCAGATGAGAAAATGAGCCCATTTCGTTTGCTGACTCTATCTTGGATCTGCTAAAATCGGTTCTTGCTCCACTAAATGATTAGAAGAGCTCAGAAGCAGAGGTGGGAAGTTTTTTCAGGAATGATTCTTCTTGATATGTGCCCCAATTCCTCAGCTTCCATTTAGGTTTTGATGATCCAGCATTAAAGCCCCTCTATCCTCTCTCCAGCGTCCTCCTGCTGTTTGCTGTCTTCCTGAAAGGACTTCTGAAAAACTACATATATTACAGATTAACGTGTAAGTAGAGTGTATGTAAATATGCAGATATACACACGTATGCATAAAGGTGCAGATTCACAGGGAGCAGTTACTGGGCACTGTGCTGTCTGCAAGGGATGCCATGATGAGTAAAGACTAAGTTCCTGCCCTTTGTAAGTTCCTGAAGTAACAAATTTGGGAGCTTCACATTTTTTATTCTTTGCTATGAAAAAAAAATGTTTCAAATATTACAAATTCTAAATTAGAGTTTGAATTAATGAGATTCTAAAGAATCTTCCTACATTATACTTTTTAGAGTCCTTTTATTATTTTACTTTATCCTCAGAGTGATTCTGAGACTAGCCAAGTGGGCACCTCATTTTAGTGGAGGAACAGATGCTCAGTTATGTGGTGATTGTCTGAGGTCAACATACTGGTGACAGAGCCAAACTGAAACCCAAGTCCCAGGACTTGCTGTTTAATTCTCTTCATTTTGGTGCTTTTAGGTCTTATATGAGAATCTGGAAAGGAGCCCCCAGAGATGGTGTTATCTAGTATGTACTTGGGCCAGGCCACGTCTTGTTACCTTCAGCCCTAGGCTTGGCATGGAAGGTGTGGGGAAGGCGGGCACTTCTCTCTTGTTTCTGTTTCTCTTCAGATATCAGTCCTCCTCTATCTCATTACTTCTGAACTCTCACCAACAGTAGTAAGGAAGTGACTGCAGGAAACCATCCAAAGGTCTACATTGTTGCCTGGTTTAAAGCTGGGTTTCTCCTCTATCTCATTACTTCTGAACTCTCACCAACAGTAGCAAGGAAGTGACTGCAGGAAACCATCCAAAGGTCTACATTGTTGCCTGGTTTAAAGCTGGGTTTTTATTTAAAGAAAATACATTTTAAGGGGGAAAATACTCTATCTTCAGGTTCCAATTATTTCATAGACTTTAAACAAGATAGTTTTACTTGTTTCCAAGAAAACCCAAACAGGGTAGTCTTATACCCCTGAGAAACTCCTCATGATTTACGTCCATGGAGCCCTGAGAAGGGCTGCATCATATCAAGGTAGACTCTGACCCACTGCTCACTAGCTGTGGCATGTGGAACCAGTGACTTTACCTCTCCACCCCTCAGTGACTCTCCTGGCTATGTCAACAGGGGATTGCAGGGGCAGAAGTGGAAGTGGGGAGCCTGGTAAGGAGACCGTTGCTGGAGCCCTGGGGAGAGGGTTGGTGGGGTGGTGAGAGGTGGCTGGACTAAGGATTGTGGGGCTGGTGCACTGGCTGTACAGGATGAGGGATAATGAGGAATCAAGGACAAGGTATGGGTGACAGAAGGGCCACTGTCTGAGATGGGAAATCTGGACATTCCCACAGGGGTTTCCTAAAGCCAGAGTCCCCTCCTGGGCCTAAGAGCAGTGCATTTTAAGGGTATTTGAAGTTATGCAGAGAAAAGAGAATTTGGGGTGTGTGTATGTGTGTGTCAAACTACAGAGGCCACTTTGTTGACCAATGGACTTATCATTCCTGCCACCCTACAAGCCAGTGTGCATGTAGCCAGTGAAGTCATCATTTTAGAACAAACATTAGATGTTCAAAACTCTCCAGTGGCTTCCCAAGGCTTGAAAACAGAATCCAGCTGCTTCCAAGGACACTGCAGATGCCACGGAAGCAGTTGCAGCCACTGCCACCACTGTTGCTTCCATGAGGTAACCCTACTGCCACTGTGGACACCACAGCTGCACTGGCTGCCACTGCAGACACTACAGCCAAGCAGGCGGCTGCTGCAACCACCACTACTGCAGTTACTACCACCACTGGCACCACCAGGCAGCCACCGTTGTTGTGCGAGCAGCACACTACCACTGGAGCCACTGCTGCCATGTGGACATCCTGCCAAAGCCACCTCCACAACCACTGCCACTGCAAGGATGGCCTGCTAACACAGCAGAAGCCGCAACAGCCACTGCTACTGTGCAGGTGGACTGCTGACCACTCAACTGCAAGAATTTAAGGAAACTCAATGAGATACAAAAAGACACAACACAATGAACTGAGCAAAACTATCAAGGATATGAAGGAGGAAATTCACAAAGAGATTAATACTTTAAAAAAGAATGTAGTGGAACTCTTGGAACTGAAGGAGTCATTCAACAAAATAAAAAACACAACTGAGAGCTAAAGCAGCAAGTGAGAACAAGCAGAAGAAAGAATTTCTAATCTTGAAAACAGTCTGTTAAAAGTAACACAGGGAGACAAAAAAATATTTAAAAATAAAGAAAATCTGGGAGAGAGAGCAGACAGCCTTCAGCACACAAACATCCAAATCATGGGTATTCCTGAAGGGGAGGAGAAAGGAAAAGGCATTGGGAACATATTCAATAAAATAATAGCAGAAAACTTCCCAGGTGTAGGGAGAGACATGGACCTCCAGATTCAGGAGGCTCAAAGATCCCCAAACAGATCAATCCAAAAAGGTCCCTCTCTCAGACATGTTATCATCAAACTGGCAAAATGCAAAGACAAAGAGAATCCTAAAAACAGCAACAGAAAAGCATCAAGTCATCTATAAGGAGGTCCCCATCAGACTGACAGCAGACTTCTCAACAGAAACTCTGTAGGCCAGGAGAATGGAATGATATATTCAAAATACTAAAAGAAAAAAAAGAAGTTCCAAGCCAAGAATACTACACCCAGCAAGGTTATCCTTCAGAAATGAAGGAGAAATAGTGTATTTCCCAGACAAAAACTACAAGAGTCACCACTAAACTACTAGCCCTACAAGAAATCCTCAAGAGAGTCCTGCATCTGGAATCCAAAAAATGATAATCACTACCATGAATACACAGAAAGAACAAAACACACTGGTAGAGCAAAAATGCAAATGAGAAAGAGAAAAAAACTTTCCTTCAAAAATGAACAAACACCAAAGACAAATAAATAAAAGGAAAGAAAGAAACAAAAGAAATTTAAAACATCCAAATGAAAATTTATAAAATCCAGAAGTGAGATAATACCTTTCAGTAACAACTCTAAATGTAAATGGGTTAAATTCCCCACTCAGAAGACACAGACTGGCTGATTGGATTAAAATGCTGGACCCAACTATATGCTGTCTACAAGAGACTCACTTCTCATGTAAAATCACACACACACACACAC
>NW_007727357.1:288065-292073 GCF_000696425.1 Galeopterus variegatus
GAATCCTAAAAACAGCAACAGAAAAGCATCAAGTCATCTATAAGGAGGTCCCCATCAGACTGACAGCAGACTTCTCAACAGAAACTCTGTAAGGCCAGGAGAATGGAATGATATATTCAAAATACTAAAAGAAAAAAAGAAGTTCCAAGCCAAGAATACTACACCCAGCAAGGTTATCCTTCAGAAATGAAGGAGAAATAGTGTATTTCCCAGACAAAAACTACAAGAGTCACCACTAAACTACTAGCCCTACAAGAAATCCTCAAGAGAGTCCTGCATCTGGAATCCAAAAAATGATAATCACTACCATGAATACACAGAAAGAACAAAACACACTGGTAGAGCAAAAATGCAAATGAGAAAGAGAAAATAACTTTCCTTCAAAAATGAACAAACACCAAAGACAAATAAATAAAGAGAAAGAAAGAAACAAAAGAAATTTAAAACATCCAAATGAAAATTTATAAAATCCAGAAGTGAGATAATACCTTTCAGTAACAACTCTAAATGTAATGGGTTAAATTCCCCACTCAGAAGACACAGACTGGCTGATTGGATTAAAATGTGGGACCCAACTATATGCTGTCTACAAGAGACTCACTTCACATGTAAAATCACACACACACACACACACACTAAGAGTGAAGGGATGGAAAAAATATATATACCATGCAAATGGAAATCAAAAGTGAATAGGAATATTCTTATATCAGATAAAATAGACTTTAAACCAAAAACTATAAAAAGAGACAAAGAAGGCCACTATATAATGATAAAAGGATCTATCTAACAAGAAGACATAACAATCATAAATGTATATGCACTCAACATTGGAATGCCCAGATATATAAAGCAAGCACTATTAGACCTAAGGAAAGAGATAGACCCAAATATGGTAATAGTTGGGGACCTGAATACTCCTCTGTCAACACTGGGTGGATCATCTAGGCAACAAATCAACAGAGACTCACAGGATTTAAATCACACTTTAGACCAATTAGACTTGACAGATATCTACAGAACATTTCATCCAACAACCACAGAAGGTACATGCTATGGATTGATTGAATTGTGTCCCTGCAAAGTGCATTTATTAGAGGCTTAATTTCTACTGTAACTGTTGAGGGTGAGAAATCCTATTATGGTAATTGAAAGGTGGGGCCTCAGAGGGGATTAAGTTGACAGTTTAATGGTGATCCTGGACATGGTTCTGGGGGCTTTAAAAGCAGAGCACTTGAGGAGCTTTCTCACTCTGCTCTGCCATTTTGCCATGAGTGACCCTTAGGTCACTTTCACCACCAACAAGGCTCTCACCAGATGTGTTCCCTGGATTCTGGACTTTCTAGCCTCTGAAAGTGTAGGTAATCATTTTCTTATAAATCACTCAGTTCCAGTTATTTCTGTTATAAGCATCAGAAATGGACTAATACAATACATGCTTCCATCAGCACATGGAACATTCTCCAGAATAGACCACATGTTAGATCACAAATAAAGCCTCAACAAATTTTTAAAAATTGAAATAATTTCAAGTATCTTCTCAGACCACAATAGATTAAAATTAGAAATAAATTACAAGTGAAACTCTGGAAACTGTACAAACACATGGAAATTAAACAGCATGCTCCTAAATGACATATGGATCTGAGAAGAAATTAAACAAGAAATCAAAAAATTTCCCAAAACTAATGAAAATAAAGACACATCATTACCAAAATCTGTGGAACACTGCAAAAGAAATACCAAGAGGGAAGTTTATTGCAATACACACTTACATCAAAAGAATAGAAAGATTTAAAATAAACAACCTAATGCTACACCTCAAAGAACTAGAAAAAGAAGAACAATCCAATCCCAAAATTAGTAGATGGAAAGAAATAATTAAGATCAGAGTAGAACTAAATAAAACAGAAACCCAAAAAATGATACAAAAGATCAATGAAACAAAAAGTTGTTTTTTTGAGAAGATAAACAAAATAGACAAACCATTAGCTAGGCTAGCTAAAAAAAGAAGACCCACATAACAAAAATGAGAAATGAGAAAGGAGACATTACAACTGATACCACAGAAATACAAAGAATCATTAGAGACTATTATAAACAACCATACACCAACAAATTTGAAAATCTGGAAGAAATGGACAAATTTCCTATGGACAAAATTCTACACAAATTTCTACCAAGGGCCAGCCTGTGGCTTACTTGGGAGAGTGTGGTGCTGATAACACCAAGTCAAGGGTTAAGATCCCCTTACTGGTCATCTTTAAAAAAAAAAAAAAAAAAAACTACCAAGACTGAAACAAGAAGAAATAGAAAAGCTGAACAGACCAATAACAAGCAACAAGATTAAAGCAGGAATTGGGAGTCTCTGAACAAAGAAAAGCCCAGGACCAGATGGCTTTAATGCTGAATTCTATCAAACTTTTAAGAGGAATTAATACCAATTCTCTTCAAACTATTCCAAAAAACTGAAACAGAGGCCATTCTGCCAAACTCATTCTATGAGGCCAGCATAACCCTGATACCAAAATCAGACAATGACTTAACAATAAATGAAAATTATAGACCAATATCTTTGACAAACATAGATGTGAGAATCCTCAATAAGATATTAGCAAATAGAATACAGCAACACATCAAAAAAATTTTACACTGTTGAAGTGGGATTTATCACAGGGATGCAAGGATGGTTCAACATACACAGTCAATACATATGATACACCACATCAAGAAAATTAAGGACAAAAACTGTATGATTATCTCAAAAGACTCAGAAAAAGCATCTGACAAAATTCAACCTCCCTTCATGATAAAGACTCTCAGCAAATTAGGTGTAGAAGGAAAGTATCTTAACACAATAAAAGCCATATATGACAAACCCACTGCCAATACCATCATGAATAGGGAAAAGGGGGAACAAGACAAGAAAGTTCACTCTCACCACTCCTATTTAACACAGTATTGGAAATACTAGCAAGAGCAATCACGTAGGAGAATGAAATAAAGGGCATCCAGATTGGAAAAGAAGAAGTCAAATTGTCCCTGTTTGCAACTAACATGATCCTACATACAGAAAAACCTGAAGATTCTACAAAAAAAAAAACAAAAAAAACTCTGAGTTGATGAACAATTTCAGTAAATTTGCAGGATACAAAATCAATACACAAAAATCAGTAGCATTTTTATAATCCAACAACAAACTAGCAGAAAAAGAAATCAAGAAAGCTAGCCCATTTACAATAGCCACCGAAAAAATAAAATACCTAGGAACAAATTTAACCAAGAAGGTGAAAGATCTCTACAACGAGAACTACAAATGACTGTTGAAAGAAATTAAAGAGGACACAAAAAGATGGAAAGACATTCCATGCTCTTGGATTGGGAGAATTAACATTGTGAAAATGTCCATACTACCTACCAAAGCAATCTACAGATAGATTCAATGCAATTCCCATTGAAATGCCAATGACATTCTTCATAGAAATAGAAAACAATCCTAACATTCATATGGAACAATAAAAGACCCAGAATAGCCAAAGCAATCCTGAGCAAAAAGAATTAAGCTGGAGGCATAACAGTGCCTGACTTCAAGTTATACTACAAAGCTATAGTAGCAGCATGGGACTGGTACAAAAAAAGACACTCAAACCAATGGGACAGAATAGAGAACCCAGAAATCAGCCCACAAACTTACAACCAATTGATCTTTAACAAAGGCACCAAGAACACACATTGAGGAAAAGACTGCCTCTTCAATAAATAGTGCTGGGGAAACTGGACATCCATATGTAGAAGAATGAAATGAGACCAATACCTCTTGCTATATACCAAAGTCAACTCAAAATAGATTAAAGACTTAAAGTAAGAACTAAAACTATAAAACTTCTAGAAGAAAACAAAGGGGAATCAATTCAGGAAGTAGGACTTGGCAAAGACTTTATAAATATGACCCTAAAAGCACAGGCAACAAAAGAAAAAATAAACAAATGGGATTATATCAAACTAAAA
>NW_007727357.1:292893-295014 GCF_000696425.1 Galeopterus variegatus
CATGGAATACTACTTTGCTGTAAAAAAGAATGAAATACTGCCATTTGCAGCAACATGGATGATCATAGAGAAAATTATGTTAAGTGAAATAAGCCAGGCACAGAAAGAAATACCGTATGTCCTCACTCACAAGTGGGAGCTAAAGAAATAAGCAAATGAACAATAATAATAATAATAAGATACAACAATCACAATACATTGAAGTTTCAAAAGGAGAGAACAGAACTCAGGTTACCAGAGGTGGGAAAGGGGATGGGGGTTAGGGAAGGAATTGGTAAAGGGCCACAAAAAATGATTATATTGTGTAATGTTGAATATACTAATTATCCTGATTTGAGCATCACATATTGCACACAGGTATTGATATTCAACTCTGTACCCTACAAATATGTACAATTGACTACATTACAACTAAAAAAAAGAAGAAAAGAAAACAGAATCCATATTCCTTAGCAGACCTGCGAGGCCCTCAGTGAACTGTCCCCTGCCCGACCCAGCCCTCATTTTTAGCCTTTCTCCCATCATTCAATGGGCTCTGTTCTGAGCACTTCTTGGACTGCCAAGCTCCAGCCTTGGGCCTTTGTGTTGCCATTTCTTCTGCCTGGAACTCTGTTTCCTGATTCTTCATGGGGCCGGCTGCTTCTTGTCATTCAGTCACCAACTCCAATGTCGACTGCTCGGCAAGGTCTTCTCTGACCACCCATCTAAGGTAGCCTCCCAGACTTGCCTTATCAGCACCTTGCTCTATGGACTTGTTCGCATGTGGGTTACCTGTGCACTGCCCCTCTTCCCCCACCGGAATGTAACCTCCTTGAGGGCAGGGGTTTGACTCTTGGTACCACCTTATCCCTGGCACCAGCAGAGAGCCTGGTACATAGAATGAACTCAATAAATATTGGTCAGTTGGTTGGTTGAATGAATGAATGAATAGAAGATTCAAAGAGGGAAGAGGGGACTGGGAGCTAGTTTTCTCTTCACAACACGTTGGCAGAGTTCTTTACATCCTGTAGCATCAGTATACTAAGGAACTTGGAATGAAGAATCGCAGGCTCCATCCCAAACCTACCGAATCAGAATCAGCATTGTACCAATATCCCCAGGTAATTGATGTGTACGTTAAAGTTTAAGAAGCATCTCCTAGTGCACTGATTCTCAAACTTGCCTGCACATTGGAATTGCCTGAGGAGTTTTTGGATTGCGAGGGTTTTGTTTGTTTTTGATGGCTGGCCAGTAAGGAGATCTGACTGGCCAGACCAATATATATCTTTTTTTTTGGGGGGGGGGGGCTGGCTAGTAAGGGGATCTGAACCCTTGATCTTGGTGTTAGCAGCACCTGAGGAGTTTTAAAAAACACTGATGCTGGTAGGAGGTGTTGATAATGGAAGAGGCTATGCATGTGTGAAGGTGCGGGTATAAGCGATATCTCTGTGCCTTCCTCTCAATTTTGCTGTGAACCTGAAACTCCTCTAAAGAACAAAGTCTTAAAAACAACAACAAAAATACTGGTACCTGGGCCACTTCCTGAATTATTCTGATTTAATCTCTTCTTGGTATGGCCTGGACTACTCAGCTGATTATAATGCACAGTCAAGGTTGAGAACTAGCTGGTGTCTAGAGTTCTTTCCTATTGAGAAGCAGAGAACAAAGATGGCCAGGGCAGAGGCTTGATGAGGGTGTGATGAGAAGAAAGGAGTTTGTTTGCCCTTCTTAATTATATTTGGGCACCTTTCTCTTGGTTCCAAAGGTGCTCTGGGCCCTGCTTTCCTCCTCTTCAAGGAGCTCTCTCAAGGGAGGGCTGTGTCTCCTCTACCAGACTAGGGCATCACCCAGTGTGGGGACTGAACCCTGTCAGACTGGGACTGCCCTAAAGCTTCTCATTTTCCCTGTCTCCCCCAAAACAAGCCTGTTCCCCAGAGTTCTCAGCACAGAGTTCTCTGGTGGGTGCTTTGCCAAGGAGGTGTGTCAGGGTCAAGATGAGCCCTAGACCCATGTGTGCATGTGCACACACCACGGACACACACACATGCACTGTGCACTCTGCCCACCCCCTCGTGGAATCCAGAGCTCAGCCCAGGCATGGTAGGTCCAGCAGACTCTCAGGCAGAAATTACAGGAAAATAG
>NW_007727357.1:295171-298299 GCF_000696425.1 Galeopterus variegatus
AAGATGAGCCCTAGACCCATGTGTGCATGTGCACACACCACGGACACACACACATGCACTGTGCACTCTGCCCACCCCCTCGTGGAATCCAGAGCTCAGCCCAGGCATGGTAGGTCCAGCAGACTCTCAGGCAGAAATTACAGGAAAATAGGGTTAGCAGAAAACCAAGAGAAGTCAGGAAAATCACTGGAAATGAGTGTTTGCCCATGATGGAACCACCCAGAAGAAATGCCCCGACTATCCTTGGGTCTCAAAGAACAATTCCAATTCTCAGTTGAGGGAAAGGCATTTGGGTCTGAGTTAGCAGAAAACCAAGAGAAGTCAGGAAAATCACTGGAAATGAGTGTTTGCCCATGATGGAACCACCCAGAAGAAATGCCCCAACTATCCTTGGGTCTCAAAGAACAATTCCAATTCTCAGTTGAGGGAAAGGCATTTGGGTCTGAGGACAGGACTCCTGCCCCATCACCCAACTCCACCTCACAGGCCACTCCCCAAAGTTAACCTCATCCCTTACCTCAACCTCTGGCTAGCTACTTCCTAAAACAAGAGACTCAGACCTGAGCTGAACCATGATTCCAGTTAAAATGCCAACTAAACTGTAAGCTGTTTTCATCACCTACACCCTGGTGTAAGTGGAGTAACCAGCTCCTCTCCTGAGAGTGGTTTGCTGGGCGGCAGCACAGCCGGCAGGCCCCAGGGCCACAGAGGGAGGAGGTGAGAGAGGCCTTCATGTGACACACCAGCCTAGCCCCGTGACCCCACTCACTCCCACCTCCAGGATGCAATTCTTGTCTCTCTTTCTGGCTCCTTGTCCTCCAAAGCTGCCAATTTATGGGTGGAAGAAGTCATTAACTGGAGGCTTTCTCTGTGCTCTGCACAGCCACCTTAAATCAATGTGCCCAGTCCTTTACTGACAGCCACAGCGCCTACCTGCATTGTAAGCAGATCTCACAGCATATTAATTTTTTAAAATTATTAACTGAATTAAAATAGAGAGGAAAAGATTACCAGAACTCAGCCCTGGGTCTCTACTTTGCTGATTGTACAAGATTTCTCCAGGGTCCTGCAAAGACCTCTGCCCCACCCAGCTAGGCATCTTTCAGGAGGGAAGGGGAGACCATTTGGAGAACTCCATGAAAGCCAGGGACTCACACCAGAAAATGCTCAGGGAATTTTAGATATGTTTCATGGCCTCATTGTCCCTGCCCACAATTTTGGACCTCCCTATGCTCTGAATTTCATCTTAAGTTCAGGAAAGGGTCCGTGAACCTCCAGTGAAAAAAATCACTATATTTTTTATATTTAAAAATACAAACACAAGCCTTCAGAATCCAGGCAGGTGAAATATTGTAAATACATAATTGGGTCAGTGGGTGATAAGGAATGGTGGAGATTGTGGCTAAACTGAAGCATTTAAAATCATTTCAAAAATTAAGTTATTACAAGATAGACCAAACAAAGTATATCTTTAGACTAGATTTAACTTATGGGTAAACTATGTATCATTTATAATTTTCTAGGTATTTATACTTGCCCCCACCCTCCAACTGATAAGAGATAGATTTACCTAATATCTAATTCTAATCATTTCTGCAGCAGCAGGAGCCTATTTCTCCTCAGTCTTACTGATAAGAGTTCTCTCCATTCTTTTCCTCCATGCTATTGCCAGTTCTTCCAGGGATCTGCTTAGCTCCAAGGCTCAAGTTAAACAAAACTTCTTCCATGAAATATCCCTGACAGCCCCACATGCACGATCAGACCTACATCCCTGTACGCTTCAGTTTCTAACCACGGGTGTTCTGGGACGGCCCTACAGTGAGCCATGTTCTGGGCTACAGTGTGCTCCCTGAGTCCTCTCTGACTCAGTTGTCAACACCCATTCCCGAAGCCAATGGCTCTCAACTAGGGGTTACTTTGCCCCTGGGGGACATTTGGCAACATCTGGAGACAATTTGGAGGGAGGGAGCACTACTAGCATCTAGTAGGCAGAGGCCAGGGGTGCTGCTAAACATCCTGCGATGCACAGGACAGCCCTGCACAACAAAGGATTATCCAGCCCAAATGGCAATAGTGCAGAGGCTGAGAAACTGTCCTGAACTGGCCTTGGATAAATCCCTTGAGGGCGGGGCTGTGTCTTGGTTAATTCTGTGCTCCCAGGACCTATGACATAGGGTCTGGCGTGCAGTAGGCACTCAATACAAACATGTCGGTGGGGTTTAACGGCAGAGGGGTAGGTCTAAAGAGAAAGACCCACTCTTAGCCCCAAATAGCTCTTGGCTGAGTCAGGGAGGAAAGCACATGCACAGCCGGCTCTCCTCCACTGCAAATAATGCAGCCGAGGTCGAGCAACCATGAAGCAAGCGTGCTCTGGGAGGGGTCACTAGAATAAGAACAGAAATGCACCTCGGGTTCCTTGAGAGGTGGAAGAGTGGCTGTGAAGATGTGTATGAGTGGAAACACAGGCCCTGGGAAGAGCAGAAGGGCCATGGGAGACTGAGCTGGGAGCATCACTCTGGCACTTTCCATGAAGAAGATACAGACACAGCCCTGTCCTTCTCTCCACCCCACCCCACTACACCCCCAGGTCCATCCAGACGTTTCTACTTACCCTTGACCTGGGACCCTACCAGGGCCAATTTATCCCTTAGCCACAGTGCTTTTTAGGGATCCACAAGAATGTTTTAATTTTAATTTCTTTTTAGAATCAGAAGAAAAAAGAATATAATATAGTATATAATTATAAAAGAATATAATAAAATAATGAATCTAGCCTGAATTGTATTCATCTTTATGCCAATGCAGTCACATGATGTAATTTTTAATGTATTTTTATGGGGAGAGGGGGCCACAAAGGCACCTGCCCTCACCCCCCACCCCAGTCCTCTCCACTGTTCTCAGGTTTAACTTCCACCATGGCCCTGCTCTCCTGGTTTCTCAATGAAAATTCCACAGAGAATTCACTGGAAATGCTTTGAATACAAACATGTAACTCAGAAGTACTCTGACTTTGGGGCCGGCCCGGTGGCGCACTGCTACAGTGCGCCGCTTGGGAGCACGGCGGCGCTCCCGCTGAGGGTTCGGATCCCACATACAGACCAGTTCCCGCTCACTGGCTGAGCGAGGTG
>NW_007727357.1:298696-300126 GCF_000696425.1 Galeopterus variegatus
GCGACACTGAGGGTTGCGATCCCGTTGCCGGTCCCGGTCTGGTACGGGCGCGACACTGAGGGTTGCAATCCATTGCCAGACATGAAAAAAGACAAAAAGGAAAAAAAAAAAGAAGAAGAAGTACTCTGACTTTGATGAATTTTCCTTGGGAAAGGGTTTTCTGGAATGGACTCTATTAAGTCAATTTAATTCCTTGATCAATTTTCTATAAAGCTCAGTTAAGCTATTTCCAATTTTTTTGCTTTTTCATTTCCAATTGATGGAAACTATTTTCAATGGGACCAATTCTTTTTCACTTAAATTTTTTATCAGACATTTGGTTCATAGATCAAATTTTTGTCAATATCAGATTTCACTGATGATAGTTTCTGCCTTGTTGCGTTTTTCTTTTGTGACCTTTATTTCTACGAAGCCCGTTTTCCAGGGTTCTAAAATTTGTCAAGAACATTTGATTCATTCATGAGTTCTAGGAGATAACAACTTATCTAATTTAGCTATTTGTTTTTCTATGCACTGGATAAAATACTTTAGAATTTGAACTGTTTCTTGTCTCAAACAAAGAAAAAATTGTGATTACATTTACAAGATGGTGGCAGAGGGCAATGCTGGAGGGAAGGCAGAGGAGGCAGAACAGAAGTGTGGCAGCACTGTTAAGTTGTTGAATGCACACCGGAGGTCAGAATGTCCTGGAGAGGATGGGAGAACTAAGTGGTAGGATCAAAATGTCATTTTCTGGGCCGGCCTGGTGGCGCACTGCTACAGTGTGCTGCTTGGGAAGCGCAGTGGCACTCCCGCCGAGGGTTCGGATCCCACGTACAGACCGGTTCCCGCTCACTGGCTGAGCGAGGTGTGGGAGCAACACCGAGGGTTGCGATCCCGTTGCTGGTCCCGGTCCGGTATGGGCGCAACACTGAGGGTTGCGATCCGTTGCCGGACACAAAAAAAGACAAAAAGGAAAAAAAAAATGTCATTTTCTGTTTTAGCTCATCTTTGTGTTCTATGTCTTATGTCATAGGTCACTTGACCGCCCTTGGGTCCACTGTGGGTAAGGAGGAATCTTGTGGTTTAAACTATGACTGCCTAGAGCTGCCACTGAATCAAGCTGAAGCAAGCCAGTATTCCTTAGAAAGTAGGTGAGGCAAAGGAACCAGGTGTCTCAGGACACGGGAAGAACAGTTTCCATCTGTACAGTCCCCTACATGTCATGAAGCACTCCATGTACATTATTTCATGTGATTTCTTTTTTTTTTTTTTTCCTTTTTTTTGTCTTTTTCCATGTCCAGCAACGGATCGCAACCCTCAGTGTTGCCCCCGTACCGGACCGGGACCGGCAACGGGATCACAACCCTCGGTGTTGCTCCCGCACCTCGCTCAGCCAGTGAGCGGGAACCGGTCTGTATGTGGGATCCGAACCCTCGGCGGGAGTGCCG
>NW_007727357.1:301126-305186 GCF_000696425.1 Galeopterus variegatus
TCTGTATGTGGGATCCGAACCCTCGGCGGGAGCGCCACCACACTCCCAAGCGGCGCACTATTGCAGTGCGCCACCGGGCCGGCCTGATTTCATGTAATTTCTAAACAACCTTATAAGGCAGGCAGGATCACCTTTGATTTGTGGATAATGGAAGAAAATAAGACTAAGAAGGTGGGGCCTTTTGTTTCAAAACCAGTGGTTTTCCCATTATGCCTCACGGCCTCTCAAGAGAAAGGGAGTGAAGCTTTCAAGTGGGCAGAGGTCTGGCTGGCTCCTAATGGCTCTGGGGCCTGGAACAAATGTACAAATTTATACAAATGGAGGGCTACTTACCACTTGTCTAAATATTTAAAAGTTATTAATCAGGTGTACACGCCCTTAAAAGAAAATGTTTTCTCCTCCTACCTTTACAAATATACTTTCATAATGACAAAATTGAAAAATAGTTGTTTTCCATGTGACTGAGAACTGGTTTTTATATGACTGAAAGTTAGTAAAATTTAATCCTTACTATGTATGTCTGAGAGTTCTGTTTATGGGCTAGTGATGTTTGAATGAATAATAAAAGACGTGTAAGTTATCTATTATTCACTTACTTCTTAAAATGTGTCTCCCTTTATTTCAATACAGTTGCTAATTATGTTGTTACAGTAATGATTTTTACAAAAATTGTGTTCTTTCGGAAGAAGTGCCAAATTGGAGTATATTTCTTGAGTCATTGTTCTTAAACAGTTTTTCATTAAATTCAATTCTCTGAGGCAATAGCAACTGGAATTATCAATATATTCCTTAAAGCAGTACTTAGATTCAGAAATGAACCAAAAATTTTACATATGTTCAAACTGTATAATGAGCTTATATATAACTTATTATCACAGAAAGCATTACACAATATTCTGATTTTTCATGTAAATTTCTATCACTTATAGTTTTCAATATCTCTTAAAGTACTATTAGCTTGGTGCTACTCAGAATGCCCATCCATAAATGTTTGTTACTGGTCTGTGATGAGATAGGGAGGTTGTTAAGGAATGTGTCCCTAAGTCCACTGTTCAATTAAGCCTCTATTTTTTTTATAAAAAAACTTTCTCTATGAAAGAAGCCATATGTTGATTTACATTCTTTATGTAGCATTAAGAATCCAGGTAGCATTTCTTAAGTTCTTCTACATTTTTCTTTCCTTTTTTTTTTTTTTTTTTGTCTTTCTTCGTGACCGGCAACGGATCGCAACCCTCAGTGTCACGCCCGTACCGGACCGGGACTGGCAACGGGATCACAACCCTCAGTGTTGCGTCCGCACCTCGCTCAGCCAGTGAGCGGCCGGTCTGTATGTGGGATCCGAACCCTCGGTGGGAGCGCCGCTGCACTCCCAAGCAGCGCACTGTAGCAGTGCGCCACCGGGCCGGCCCAAGTTCTTCTACATTTTTCAGTGCTGGGGTATTATAATGAAAACCAAAAATACCAGTATTTTGTTCATTTGTTCAAATCTCTTTTCAACTGTGACTCTGCCTTCATCAATAATGGCCAGAAAATAGTCTCTGTAAGTGGGACTATTTGAAGGTGAATCTTCTTCTTAGTAATCATATTAGTGTTTTATTTTTTTCTAATTTCCTTACATATTGTAATATCACTTTTATTTATATTTGGGTTCTTTCAATTTACTGAAAAAAAAAAAAAACATTTTCTCCAAACGTTTGAAATATTTTCAGACCTTTAAAAAATGACAACTAATTTAGATCTGTTTGTTTTTTAAAATTACCTTTTGCTAACAGTATCAATGGCAAGCAACACTTTACACCAAATAATTATGGGTAGCAAAAATTTTTTAAATAATTTCATTTTCTGTCAAAGCCCATGATTTTCTCATTTGAGGATCTTTTGCTGTTTCATTGAACTCTTGTAGTCATCTTGTGTCTTGTGCAAATTACACCTGATTACTTTAAGAGCATTTTGCTGGCATTCCCATCAACTGTCTGCGAGTGGTTGTAAGCTCAAATTTGATGTGTTTCATCAGGATGTTCTATTTTGGGACAGATTCAGAAAATATCATATATAATCATTGACTGTTCCAAAGGATGGCATTGTATGGTAACAATTGAAGCCACATTTCCTAGTATGAATTGAAACCATGCACAGAGAATGCTCCTGCCTTTTTGGCCAAGATTCTGGCTCATACACTTTTTTCTATATAACCGTGTCAGTAGTATCCTCATAGGTTTACCCTCAATAATTTTTAAAAATCAATGGCTATAATTGAAAGCTGTTTATTCAGTTTCTCACTTAAAACCTTTACTTTTTATAAATACTGTAAAAACAATGAAATTCTCCTTAATTTAGACTTTGTTTTCTTCGTCTGTAGTTCAAAACTCATACAACAAATGTTAGTTATTCAACATGGCTTTTGTTCCTGATACAATATGATTGATCTGAGTAATATTTACAAAAATTTTACGTAACATTTCTTCTCTTGCTTTTCACCTACCAGATTAAAAATTTCATATTGAATTCTACATCTTAGATAGTTATTTGTTTCATTTTTAAAAAATCAGTTTTACATGTTTGGCTATATTAGCACCAAAATTTAAGGTTACTTCTACTAATCTTAGATTTTATTATTTTGTTTTCTGTACTTGTATATATTATGCCATTAGTGCCTCTTCCACCCCAAATAAAACATGTTTGACTGAATATATAGGGCATATAATTTTGTTCTTTTAAGAACACTCCATCAATATTCCCTAACCTTGTTTACTTTTCTTTATTGAAGACCATCCATAGATGGCTATTTAGCCCCTTTTTCTATTTCTAGGTGTGTGTTGGGGGTATTGTGAAATCTATTCACCTTTGTTGTTGGCAATTTTAAAAATTTTAAGCAGACTGCCTCTTTCAAGATTTTCTATTTCTTTTTCTTTTTAGCCTTTTTTCCATAAAATTATGATTTTTCATAATTTTACAATTGCTTTTTCTATTATGATCTCTATGTGTACTCATTCTCAATGATCCAAGTGATTAAAAAATAAAATNATATAGGGCATATAATTTTGTTCTTTTAAGAACACTCCATCAATATTCCCTATCCTTGTTTACTTTTCTTTATTGAAGACCATCCATAGATGGCTATTTAGCCCCTTTTTCTATTTCTATGTGTGTGTTGGGGGTATTGTGAAATCTATTCACCTTTGTTGTTGGCAATTTTAAAAATTTTAAGCAGACTGCCTCTTTCAAGATTTTCTATTTCTTTTTCTTTTTAGCCTTTTTTCCATAAAATTATGATTTTTCATAATTTTACAATTGCTTTTTCTATTATGATCTCTATGTGTACTCATTCTCAATGATCCAAGTGATTAAAAAATAAAATCAATTATACTCTGAGTATAATATTTGAATATATTTTATCATAGTGATATAAATTAAATCAATTGTAAAAATTAACTTTGTTGAAAATGTATGTGAAAAATAATTTTATTTTTCCTAAGATATTAAAAAGTATCTATTAAATGTAAAAGGCAAAATACAAATTATAAATAAATATCAAAACTTAAAATCAAAATTACTTAAATAAACCTGAAATTCTCAATTTACCTTTTTGAAAATCTTATCAAATGTTTTGTAAAAATAAAATCACTGTGATTCTAACATTCAGTGCCCATCTATTCGGCAATGTATAGAACCTTTCCTGAATCCTGAACGTTTGCTGAAGAATAACTGTTAGCATTTATTAAGTGCTTGTTATGTGTTCTAACAGCCCTATGATACCACAGGAGAGGGTCTGGGGAAGGCTGATAGTCGGCCTCAACCCACCCCATCCTCTTCCAGGTTCTTGACTCCAATACAGGTAAGAATTCAAGAGCAAAGTCACAGTAGAAAGTAAAAACAGGTTTAATACAGAGAATAAGAAATACAGACTTCACAGGGAAAGTGCGGTGTAGCTCCAGAAACTGAGCAAGTATAATATAAAAGTAAGAAATAAACATTCACAAAGTCTGGACTGGCTCAAGCGTGAGCACAGCCTGCAAAAGGCACATTTGATACAAAAAGTAAGACATATACATCTCAGGCA
>NW_007727357.1:305330-312653 GCF_000696425.1 Galeopterus variegatus
GAAAGTAAAAACAGGTTTAATACAGAGAATAAGAAATACAGACTTCACAGGGAAAGTGCGGCCTAGCTCCAGAAACCGAGCAAGTATAATATAAAAGTAAGAAATAAACATTCACAAAGTCTGGACTGGCTCAAGCGTGAGCACAGCCTGCAAAAGGCACATTTGATACAAAAAGTAAGACATATACATCTCAGGCAAAGTGCAGGTGGGCTCCAGGAAAGTAAGCAACAGACCTGCCTTCTTCCTGGATTCAACTTTTATAGCTTTGCTACTGTACATATTCATGCTATCTAATGAATATTCAACTAAGGGGGTGTTTCCCAGTTATGTAATCTGGTCTTGAACATGCTCATTGGTCAAATTCCACCACATGTACTGAATACACTTAGAATATTCTAGGTGCCCTCTAGCACCTCCAGTGGAAGGACATTCAAGGGATCAACTCCATGTTACTTGTAGTATTCTTGGCTACAGAGACTACACAAGTGCTTCCTGTGGTCCCAATCTCTATGTATTGGTGCCAAAAACAGGTGCTAGAGGCCACCCTCGCTTAGGACTCAGAGGCAGGGCTTGAGTCCTAGGGGAATGGTTTGAGACCCAGGGGACTGGCCTGAAACCGACCCTAGAGGAACTGAGCACCTCTTATCTCACTGTGAAGTAGGAGGGATTGTTCACTTTTTCAGAGTGGAAAACAAAGAAATTAAGGGCTTGGAGTGTCCTCAGGTAGTGAGGGGGCAGAACCAGGATATGAACCAGGTTTTTCTGACTTACTCAGTAGTCTCACCCTAGGAAAGGTCCACAGGGAGGGACCCTGACTGTCTTTGGGCAGGAAGGCAGCCCCAACACCCAGTGTTTTCTCTGTCTTCGCACAGCTATCTCTGGGTCCTTTGTGCTTTGAGGCCTGGGGCCCTGCAGCACCCTGGAGCCTCTAGGGATGGGGGGGAGGTTAGGGCAGGATTGGAGTGGGCCTGGGGCAGCAACTGCTATTGAGCACTACCGAGTCTGCAGCTGTGTCCGGAACGGCACGCAGGTGCCACACACAGGGCAGTGGGGGGTCCCAAGTGATCTGCTCTCTCTCAGGGAGATCAGCCTGAAGAGGAGTGTGGACAAACCAGCCAGGAGAGACCTTCCTTACTCTCCCCACCACCTTATCTGTTGCTTTGCTCCCCACAGATTTGTCACCCCACTTCCCCTGGGTGATGGAGCCGCAAAGGATTACTCAAAGCCCATCTCTTCTGAGCAGTGAGAAGCTCTGTAGTGGTTAACTTCCCCAGAATCCTCAAGTGAGAGGCATCCCTTCCTTGCAAAATTAACCCCGAATTGGGGTTTTCTTCCTGCATTTATTCTTCAGCCCAGGAAGTTACAGCAAGAGACACAGGTGTAACAATATAGGCTGGTAACTTTCAGTGAAACAAATCAGATGACATTCCATTAAGGCAATTAAGTGATCCATTAACAAAAGCTTGATCTTAGCAAACATTCCTTTTCCCTTCACAGCTTCCCGGTATCTGTACATATCTTTATATTACACCAGAGACTTTATAGCCTGAGGAAAATTTCCTGTCCTTTGCAAGGTCAATATTTGAAACTGCAAGGCTTTGGAAAACCAGGCCCTGTGAAGTAGATTTGCTTTAAGAATCCTCTACACTTCTCAGTTATCCCTTTCACTTCTTCTCCTGGCAGAGGGAAAATTCTTTCCAGTGTCTAACTATAGTCCCTCTGACTGCAATGGAAGCCCTTTTCACAGCAGAGGAATGTAATAGGGCAACCCCCAACATTTTTTGTAGCTGCTTCCTCTGGTTTTCAGACATAGGGCTTCCTGGAAGTGGATCAAGGAGTTCCTGTCCCATTCAAGTCAGCCTGGCCTCTCCACCCATGACTCTAGCTCAGACCATTTCCTTGCTTTAGGAAAGCTCCTCGCTTTGTATGTAACTGGAAGTGTGTGTGTCTCCAGAATCCTGTTACCAGATTACACCCAGAGCCCGGTGAGGTCAGGATTGTTATTACTATGTTTCAGATGAGGAATCTGAGGCCTGGGAAGATGATGTGACACATTCCAGAGAGTCAAGGCAGGCTGGAAACAGAGTGAAGATCTCAGATCCTCGTTCTGTCCCCAAAGGATTTCATTTGCTTCTGTGGCATCATCAAGGGCCAAGACACCCACATCACTGTGTCTGACCTAATCCATTCTCACAAGCTCCAAACCCTTGCTCATTCACCCATTCATGCCAGAGGTATTTATTGGGTATCTGTGGCCGGGCACTGCTCCAGGGCCTGGGGACCCAGCAGAGACTACAGCAGCGAAGTTCCTGTACTCAGGGACCTGACATTCTAACTGAGGAGTAGGGCAATAAACACATCCACAAATAAATGAGCGAGTTAACTTCAGAACCTGCATTTTAACAAGATCCCCAGAACAACTGAATGCTCATTAAAGTTTGAGACCCATTGCTCTATGCCAGTGGTTCTCAGTGTGGTCCCCAACCAGCAGCTCAGCATCTCCTAGGATCTTCTCCTAGAAGTGAAGCTTTTTAGCCCCAACCCAGACCTACTGAATCAGAATACCTGTGAGGGGCCCAGCACCTGTGTTTAGCATGCCCTCCAGAGGATTCTGCCATGTCTCATATAGGGCTACTCAAGTTTAGGGTTTCCCAACTCAAGATCCTTAACTTTATCACATCTGCAAAACCTTTTTTTGCCATGTAAGGTAACATAGTCACAGGGTCTGGGGACTAGGATGTAGATGTCTTTGGGGGGCCATCATTTAGCCCACCACAGTATCTCTAGCACTTAGCACAGTGCCTGTCACATAGCAGATGCTCAGCAAGGATCTGTGGAAGGAATGAATGAGTGGATGAATGAAGAAAGAAATCAGGGGCCAGATGCAGCCTCCCCCCCCCACCATGGGACTTGGCCCACCTGTGAGCATTTGATCTGGTTCAAAGGTGATGAGACCCCACAGTGCTCCCCAACACAGTGGTCCTTCAATTCAAGTGGACAGGTGCAATGTGCAGTGAGCAGGCAAGGCTCAAAATTGAAACTCTGCCATCAGGAATGAGCATGTCAGCTGTGAGGGGTCACTGGGTGCCAGCTGGTGAGCTGGGTGTTTGTGGTCCCCAAGAGAACACAGATTTGGGGCTCAAGTCCCGACTCAGCCGTTTGCCGAGTGTGTGAGCTTGAACAAACTATTTAACCCCTCTGAGCCTCCTCGGTTCCTTGCCAGGTGGTGTAGTGCACAAGTGACGTGATGTGAGTGCCTGGCCCTGGTGTGGTGAATGAGGGCAGAGATGCGGCTGCTTCTGCTGATGTGGGCTACATGGGGAGCTGGGCTGGCAGATGGCTGGGCACTGGATTTCCTGATGGTCAGCACCCCCTGAGGCCCACTGGCCCCCAGCCCTCACAGGCCCAGGCATGAATTAGGGTGTATATCATACACGGCCCTTCCCTCTATGAGATTTTCGACTCCCTTTAGTCATTCATTACAGAGGAACTGGGCTCAAGGAAGGGAGGAGTCATTTGCGGGGCGTGATGGTCCTGGGGGCCTCTCTGTGGACCCCAAGGTAGGGCAGAAAATGCTCAGGGTGTGGGTGAGGATACCTGGGCTCTGGCACTTATCAGCTTCCCTGATCCTTTTTTTTTTTTTCCTTTTTGTCTTTTTTCGTGACCGGCAACGGATCGCAACCNGGGATCGCAACCCTCGGTGTTGCGCCCGCACCTCGCTCAGCCAGTGAGCGGCCGGTCTGTATGTGGGATCCGAACCCTCAGCGGGAGCGCCGCCGCACTCCCAAGCGGCACACTGTAGCAGTGCGCCACCGGGCTGGCCCAGCTTCCCTGATCCTTTAAGCCTCAGTTTCCCCATCCATAAGCAGGGACATGCAATCCCTCCCACCTCCTGCTTGGCTATTGGCGGGGAGAACATAGACACACCAGGAAGGTGAAAGGGTGTGCAGGCTGGAAGACAGAGGGAACAGAGCATGTGAGTAATAGAAAGCCTCTAGCTGGAGTTTTCTGATCTGAAGGTTTTGATGTGAGCCTGAGAAAGGGCTGTTTGTCATTAGTTAGACTGGGGAATGGTATAATAAAGACATTAAAGTTCTGTAATTAAGGATACCAGGTTGGGGCTAAATTAAATATTTACACAGCCCTCGATTATCTTCTCCCTCTCTTTAGCAACTCCCTCCACATGATAAAATATTTAGCAGGGATTTCAGAAGTATTCTCAAACCTGACTGTGGTTCAGAAAGTTACTCAGTAGCGAGGAAGTTTGTGGCCACTGCTTCCAGCAGGTTCCCACCAGATACTGCTTTCGTTGGAGGCCCAGACAGATCAGATCTGCATGTTAGAAGAAAGACATTCCACTCGGATCTTTAAAAGGGAAATAAAAAAAGAAGCGTAGGGTAGGTATGAGGCAGGCTAGACCCAAAGGAACTTCCTAGTGTAAGTGTCAGAAACCGTCCCCAAAATACTTGCACAAAAACTTTTGAGGAGGAAGAAACCTCAACAGGACAGGTGGCAACTAATGCAAACTTGGCCTTCAGTTCCTGAAGTAACAAGCAAGTCACTTGCCCCTTTAGGCTATTTTTGTTCCTATAATAGCTAATAGCTTTCCATGGCCCCTTCTGGTTTAACGTATGAAATGGACTAGAAGTACTCCATATTTCCCAAAAGAAAAGTGCACAAAATTCCTGCTCCTAACATATCTGAATATGGTAATCACCATTTCTGCCTCAAGGGCACGATCCTATGAAAGCCTCAAGATTGGCTGGTCAATCTGAACAGGAGGCCTAATTTGAATGTTAGCTGTAGGGTAGGATATGTTGCAGTGAACCTCAGAATAAACACGTTCCAGGAAAAATTGCATATATGTTTAACTTTTGAAAATCTAAATGTACCCTCTGACTTAAGAGGAGCAGTATTGTACAGCAAGTGAGAGCACAAACATTGGACCAGTCCTGATTTGGGTCCCACCTGTGTGACCTTGTACAAGGCACAGCCTCAGCTTTCCAATCTATGAAGTGGGATGATAGACATGGGGTTTGGTGAGCATTACATGAGATATTTAGCCTATAAAGCTCTTGGCACCTAGTCTGTCATAAGAGCTTGATAAACACTGGCTATTATTATCACTGAATCTTCTTGTCAAAGTGAAGCCTTCCCCTCACGCTGAATGTCTCATGTTAATCTGGACTTCCACACTTTGAGCAGACTGGATGTTCCATTGGCTGCCCTGAGCTGCCTTGCCCTTCAGTCCAGGCCCCAGGAGAACAGCGAGAAAACACTTCCAGCTCCCACCTCTAATAGCTCCTGAGCAGGGTGGAGACACAGAACACAGCGAGGCTTCCTCCAGCCTTTCCTGAGAACACAACTTCAAAAGGCCCACATCCAGACTTTTAGAAAGCCTCAGGCCCAATGCCAGCCCTCCTCCCTGGGGTCAGCACCCTGTCCCAGCCCTATTTCTAGAAATGTCCATGCCCACCCAGCTAAGGAGCTAAGGAGGCTCACAATACCACCGGGGCACTTCTCCCCTCCCCCAGCTTAGGGGAAGACCCAGAAACAGAGGGGAGAAGGCCCTTGCCAGGGGCTGAGACCACCCGGGTTCAGATCTCAGCCCTGCCTTGTATGAGCTTTGTACTCTCAGCACCTTTTCCTACCCCCGCAGAGTGTCCCGATTTGACCCCATAGGTATTCATATTATGGAATAAAATTGTGTCCAGAGAATGTGAGGCTCAGAGCCCTAGTTACCTGTAAGCTCTCCACGAATGTCTGTCCCCTTCCTGTATCTACCCCAGAAGGAGTGCACACAGAGCTAGAAAGCTGTTGGTGTCCCGTGGATGGATGTGTGCAGATATGGGTCCCCACAGGTGGCGAGTTCAGGGCCTTCCCCTGCCTGTAACACAGCTCTGCCACCCTGGCCCAAAAGCCACTGTCTGTGGAAAGCTTTGGCTTCTTTCAAATGCAAATATGGGAGAGGCAGCCCATAGGAGGACCTGTGCTCACCTATGGCTGTGCTTACACAGGTGCACCCAAGAGCCTTCTCTGAACACAGGACTGATAATACTCATTATTATTATTATATACTCATGTCAAATGTTTATTGCACAGACAATGTTACAACAATATCAGAAATAGAAAAAAAAAAAAGAAAAGAAAAACTTACCCATAATTTCCCAAGCCTATCATATGGTCATTTGGGGTTTGTTTTTTGTTCCAATTCCCATCTAGCCCTTGTACATGCATATACCAGGGTACTTTGAAAAGTTCATGGACAAATAGAATTAAAAGATAATACAAATCCTTCCCTGCACTTTCTGAAGTCCCGTCGTATAGAACTTCTTCATAGCTGGGCTCCAGTCCAATGCCATTTTGCACTCAACGCTATAATCATCAACATTTTTCTATGTTGTAACAAGTCTTCACAATTAGCTTCTTAAATGGGAATGCCGTTGTTTACTCATATTCTAGAGCTGGACATTTAGGTTGCTTCCCATTTCCTGCTATTAGATATGGTGCTGAAACTGTTCAAAGGACTTTTTACATTCTTTGAGGATTATTCCCTCAGGCTACATTCTCGGGGGGAGGACTGCTGGGTGAAGGTGATAAATATTATCGTGGCTCTTGAGAGAGAGCTGGGCATAGGTTTTGCCTGGGGCATGCAGGCAGCTGGTACTGGAGGACTGAGAGGGAGCTGAGGGTCAGGGGAGGAGACTCTGGGTTCACTGGGGCAGTCCAAGGTTTGCCTGGAGCAATCCTTAAAGGCCTTAGCCTGGAAGCAGAGGCAGTGGCTTCAGGCAGAGAACAGGCAGAGGCTGCCTAGGAGCTCCCCAGTGTTAACTCAGCCTCAGCATCTGCGGCGTCCATGCTCAGGAGCTGGGAGGAGACACTCAAGGAAGAGGCAGGCAACATGTAACTGATGGTGCTTATCCAGACAGTAAGTGCAATTGCAATGACTGCTAGGAAAAGTCCACCACCATTGCTCTGTGCTGCAGCAATCAGAGAAGGCGCCACGTGTTCCCCACATATTTATTCGTGTACTGTGTACTGTGTATTGTGTGCTGTGTGCGGTGTGCTGTGACCAATCCAGAGAGCACTGTGGGGACAAGATAATGAAGAGGAAATGTGGCGTTAGCTCTCAGGGTGCTCTGAGAACCAAGCAGGCTGAGGGAGTTGGACTACCTGGGGTCTCCACCCTGTCTGCACCTCAGAATCTCCCGCGGAGCTTTAAAAAAGACCTGGGTTGCGCTTCCAGAGATTTGGATCGAATTGGTGTCTGATGCTAATGTCTAGCCAGGATTGAGAACCACTGTACCAGATGTTGTTTTTTCT
>NW_007727357.1:313691-314626 GCF_000696425.1 Galeopterus variegatus
GGCTGCTGTAAAGACATTGCTTGGGCCTGGGAAGCTGGCACCCGAGACAGAGGCTACCCTGGATACCACATGTCTGCTGGTCCCTCTCTCAGCATCTCTGCTTCTCTCTGAGCATCACCTGACCCGAAGGCCTTTCTGGATGCTCTGGTTCAGGATGCATAACGGTCCTGAGGAGCCACCTGGCACAGGGCAGGCCTGGGGCTTCAAGTACCTGAGATGCCGGACCTTCATGGTATCTCTCTGGGGAGGCAGGTGCCTGAGCCCTGGCAAGGTGGGTCCCCCTCATCCCCTCTCAGCGTCTTCCTCCTCCACATATGATCTCTGAGGGCCAGCCTCTCACGTTCCACCTCTTCTCAGTCCTGCTCTCAGGACAGGATCAATGCCTGCGGAGGGACTGCCAGTCACAGTGTCCCCGCCCCAAAGGGGTCTGCCTGAGAGTCTGTGCTCTCCACCTGGAGTGCAGATCTTCGTTGCTCCCTGGCAGAGGGTTGTCAGGATGCCGGCATCAGAAGAGGGGCAGGGGGCACAGGGTGGGGTGAGTAGGGAGAAGAGTTGCTTCCTCTGAGCCCCTTCTCTGGAAGGGGTGTCCTTTCCCCAGTTCCCCATAATGGAGAGCTGTCAGAGGAAGGGGCACAAAGGGTGCTGTGAGGCAGCCGTGTCAGACTGTGCGGTGACAGCAAAGGAACTCAAATGAGGCAAGTTCCCCACTTGATGCCCTCAGCAAGGTCCCCGCATGGCTTTAGTCTCCCTTCTTTTCCATAATAGGACCAGGTGGGAGAAGATGTTGTAGGAGATACCCCGTCCAGGCAGCAGAGATGATGCCGTGGAAGTCCAAGGAAGACTGAAAGGAGGAGACTGGTCTTGCTTGACCACCAGGTGCCACTAGTAGGAGGAAAGACACTGCAACGGGTTGAATAGTGCCCCCAAGAAGATAT
>NW_007727357.1:314751-318664 GCF_000696425.1 Galeopterus variegatus
GCCGTGTCAGACTGTGCGGTGACAGCAAAGGAACTCAAATGAGGCAAGTTCCCCACTTGATGCCCTCAGCAAGGTCCCCGCATGGCTTTAGTCTCCCTTCTTTTCCATAATAGGACCAGGTGGGAGAAGATGTTGTAGGAGATACCCCGTCCAGGCAGCAGAGATGATGCCGTGGAAGTCCAAGGAAGACTGAAAGGAGGAGACTGGTCTTGCTTGACCACCAGGTGCCACTAGTAGGAGGAAAGACACTGCAACGGGTTGAATAGTGCCCCCAAGAAGATATGTCCACGCGCTAACCTCCACCACCTGTCACTGTGACCTTATTTGGGAAAAGGGTCTTTGCAGATGTAAATAAGGTAAGGATCTTGAGATGTGATCATGCTGAATCCAATGACCGGTGTCCTCAAAGAGGAGAGGACATAGAGACACACAGAGGAGGCCACGTGAAGACGGAGGCAGAGACAGCATTGATGCCACCACAAGCCAAGGAATGTCTGGAACCAGAGCTGTAAGAGATGGGGAAGATTCTCCCACAGAAGCTTTGGAGGGAGCACGGTGGAGGCAGAGACAGCAGTGATGCCACCACAAGCCAAGGAATGCCTGGAACCAGAGCTGTAAGAGATGGGGAAGATTCTCCCACAGAAGCTTTGGAGGGAGCACGGCTTTGCTGACACCTTGATTTGGGACTTATGGCCTCCAGGACTGTGACAGGGTAAATGTTTGTTGTTTAAAGCTGCTACGTTTGTGGTCATTTGTTATGGCAGCAGAAAGGAAAGCCCTGTGAGAAGTTCCTGGGAGCTACGCATGCTCTGCTTCTTCCTTTGTAAAATGAAGCAAATCCTTCCAGCCCTGATGAGATGACGGCCAGGAAATGGCCTTGTTGGCAGGGCAGCTCTGACAATGTGGGTGAGGTTGTTGTTCTAGGTCTGGTGTCTCCGGGCAAGTCCTGGCACCTCTCCTGGCCTCAGTTTTTCCATCTGCAAAGTGGGGCACTGAGCCCTGCCCTGATGACTTCATTGCAGAGGAGATAGGAGGAGGGAGTGGACTTCTGGATCAGGGTAGTTGGTTACAAGAGGCCTAAGAATGCATTTGAGAGATCTGAATCTCAGGTCTTACATTGAGTGAGGTGGATGGTCTCTTCTGCAGTGTTCCTGCTGTCAGACAAAGCCCTTTGAACAAAAACAAAAGTCTGGGCCCACCCAGGAGGAGCTGGCGAGCCCCCTGAAGAGTGGGCTCCTGGCCGGGTTGGTTGAAGAACACGTGCCAAGGAAAGTAACTTCTGATATGGTGCACCCTGATGCACAGGCAAAGGAAGAGACAGGAGATTCCGAGTCACATGGGTTGAGGTGGTACTGTTCTCCCAAAAAAGGTTTTTTGAGATAGGTTGTAATGGCATCAGCGGGAGACTGATATTTATGACTGGAGCTCTCCTTTCTTCCCGTCCTCCCTGGGCCTCCCTCTGACCACTGCAGATCCCCTATTTGTGGTCCATCCACCCATTGCCATGAAGAGACACACAGTGCCCAATCCAACACAGGTTAGTGCCACAAATGTTTATTGAGGACTTTGGAAAAAAACAACACAACTCCAAATATTAAATTTGCTCAGCACTCCACAGTTTATGAAGCCCTTCTAAATGCATTCTGTGGTCACCCTGATAACCCTGAAACGAAAGAGGTTATCATCTCCACTCCATGGACAAACTGAGGGTCAGAGACGAGAAACAAGTTGCCCAAGGCCATTTGAATACAGGTTGCCTGACTCCGGGTGCTTTTCCCTATGTCACCTCTCAGCCTTCCTGACATGTCACCTGCTGTCTCATTGGGTAATTTGGGGCTTGTGCCTCTCTGGGAATGTCCTGTGCCCAGATCTCCCTAACTAGCGTGGGCTCAAAATCCTCCGAGGTCTACCACTCTCAGGCTGGCTTTCCAGGTCTCTGCAGAGCGCTCCTTCCAGATCCTGCCTGTGACTCCAGCTCTGCCCCCTGCTGTGCAAAGTTCCTACCGCTGCACTCCAGCTCCGCTCCTTCTCCCGCCCTGGCTAGAGTGCTCCTCCCACCCACCGGCACCTGTCCCAATCCTTCCCAGGCTACAAGTCACCTTGGGCTGCACAGGAGGCCTGAACCCAGCACAGAGTCCTGAAGTCCTAGGTCCACGTTCCAGCTCTGCTACTAACTTCCTATGACTATGTGACTTTGGGCAGGTCACTTGCCTCTCTGGGCCTGTTTCCTCAATATGAAATCAGCAAGTTAAACCCAATACTCTAAATTGTTCCCTATGTGATCTAAGTCCCCCCTTCCTTTCCCTTCCCCTGCTCTGATCTCCCTGTGTGCTCACCATCCACAACACCCTCTCCTTGGTCCAATCTTTCTCCAAAGGATTGGTGTTTAATCATTCAGCTAGACGTTGAACTCCCTAAGAACAGAGGGGAATGTCTATGGCACATGCTGATCAGGTGCTCGGCCAAGACATGGTGATCTAGTCACTGGTAACCCACTGGCCGCCTCTATTTAGGTTGGGAGGCTCTTTATCTTTCCTCTTCAGTTTTCCCAGGGTGCAAACAAAGATGCCTGCAGTCGGCAGGAGTCGGGGTGCGGCACTGGGCGTCTCTGTTTCTCTTGTCTGGTGGTGGTGGGTGTGTGCTTATGCTGTGTGTGCCGCAGCTTCCGCAGGCTGGGCGGTGAGACCAGCACTAGGCTTTGCCTCCCAGAGAACACCTCATGCCCTGCTCTGCCTCTGAAGCCCACCACTGTCCTGAGCATCAAAAGATGGTGTCAGAAACCCCCCTTTCAAGGGCTTCATGTCTAATATCTCATCGAGTCTACTCTGAATCCAGCATACAGCTGGGACTGGAATCCATTCTCCCTAAACCGAGTCGTTCTTGTCAAGCTCTGGTTTGCAGGAGGTGACTGCCTACCTGTTTGCATGATCTCAGTTGCTTTCCTTTTTACGAATTTAGGCCTGAGAGGACATGCGCGCGCTCTCTCTCTCTCTCTCAACAAGATGAACAGCCACAGAAAACCTGATAAAGCAAGGTGCCCAGTAGCACCACTCAGGATCCATCATAAAAAGGGCCTTAGAGATAATTGACCGCAACCCACTCACTGGAAATGGGGAAACAGACCCAGAAAGGGCCAGGGACTTGCCCAAGACCACAGAGTTAATGTAGACTATAGCCTGGGTCTTTGGACTCCTGGTGCTGTGCTGTTTTCTCAGTCTGCACACTCAGCAAACTAGGCAAGGCAGGGAGCAGAAGGAGCTCAGAGAGCCTGGGGCGAAAGGTGGGAGGAAGAAGGCACCCCACCTTCCTCCCCGCCTCAGACTGGGAGTTTTGTGCAAGGGGTGGATTTTCCAGAGTTCCTCTGCTACGGTGGAGGTGGGGGCTGGAAGCAGCTGCAACCTGTTCCTTCAGCACCTGGGAGTAGGCACAGAGTCCGGGTCCCTGGAGCTAAATGTTTCTTCTTTGTCCTCTGTGTCCCTTCAGCTCTTATCGCTGTGTCCACCGGGTGGCAGAGGTCCAGGCCCAGTACCTTCCAGTCTGGGAGCTTGTGACTTGGGAAACGGAGGGGAGTGGGGGGAGCTGGAAAAGGACCCACCGCTGTGGGCACTCCTGAGAGAGCAGGGGCCACGAGCAGCTAGGTGCCTCTCTCACCAGGGAAGAGGACATGGGGGGTGACTGCAGTACCCAGTTGATCTTCTCTCCTTCCCAGTGCTCCACCCGTGCATTTTTCTGAGGGGTAGGCTCAGTGGCCCTGCCCTGTGGGAGGCCTCCAGCTCCCAGCCCTCAGCCCCTGGGGCTCGGGGTAGGCTGCAGTATCTGGGCCCGAGGGGGACAGGGTGTGAGAGGGCCCATGCCATGCGCGCCCCCTGACTCTTCTTGGGCGCATGGCTTTCCTTGAACCTCAGGCTGGGGG
>NW_007727357.1:319821-330968 GCF_000696425.1 Galeopterus variegatus
GAGGTGGGGAGAGGTCAATGCAGCGATTACACGGGCACGGCCCCGACGGGCGCACGCGGCTGACTTCATTTCGCCCCCACAGCAAGCCAGTGAGGTAGTAGGTGTTAGCCCTCTGGCAGATGAGAAAAAGGGGGGATCAAAGACGTGAAGTAATTTGGTCGAGAAAAGTGGTGGACTTTTCATCACCCCTGACGGGTGCACCTCAAACCACAGCCTCCCAGCACCACATGGTTCCTTCTGCATTCCTGCTGCGTGTGGGTTAGTCCCCCCACGAGCTCCAGGTGCTCCTTGTGAAAGGGGTGCAGCAGGAGAGGGCAACTCCAAGCAGAAATAAAGTCCCGTCAGGAACCTGCTCCAAGAGAGAGCCAGCTCCGTACTAAGCTCCAGAGAACTGCGGGAGGGCAGGGACCTGCTGCGTTCACTGCTGTAGCCATAGTACCTGGCACGCAGAAGTTGCCCTACAAGAGTGGAATGAATTAATCTGGAACAGCAGAGATTCTTTTCCAGCTGACTTATCTCTGCCCTTGGTGAGCAGAAGGGGCACTCTGAGCAGGTGGACCAGAAAGGTGCCCAGCACCACCACTGAGATTCCTTGACACCTTTCCCCACTGGGGCAACTTTTTTCAGAAAAAAAAAAAAACAAAAACCCAGCACATCCTCAATCACGTGTACTTTTCCAGACAGAGGACAGGCTTTTGCTTTACCCTCAATCCACTTCTTGTCAGACAGGAGAGGTAGAGGGCAGTGGGTTAGACGCCCAACTTGGTGCTGTGCTAGGTTGGAGGCAGAAGGACTTGGTTCGCTCTACATGGAGTTCTTACCTATCCATCTGGGAAATCTTATTTGGAAACTTTAATCTTCATTGCCTCCTCTCTCTCCTTACCACTCCATGGGGCAACCATGAATTGGGAGAAGAGAACTTGCTTCCTGGGCCTCAATTTCCTCATCTGTGAAATGGGGACAATAGAACCTGCATGGTTTTATGAGAGTCAGGGGTCCAAAGGGCTCTGTAAGCTGAAAAGCAAACCGTGAGAAGTGATTGCTATTTTCTTACGTGTATGTGGGTTAGCCTGGCCTCCCCAGCTGGGATGGGAATTCCTTCTGAGCAGTGGCCATGCATCTTGTTTTCCCTCAGAGAGCAGGCCTCATCCTGAGCACATAGTAGGTTCACAAGAAATATTTATTGGTCAAAAATAATCTCTATGGGAAGATAAATTGTAAAAATTCATGAGAAATGGGGAGTTTTAAATCCCTCTTCGTCCCTCCCCATGTAAGGAGAGGGGACACCCTACCATGCAGGAGAGGGTCCAGAAAGAGGGAAGGGTGGAAGTGGAGGTGGAGGTGGTCAGTGTCTTGTTCATCTAAGGCCAGGGCAGAGTGAGGGATAGAGAAGACTCTCCATGGCAGTGTCCTGAAGCTGCCACCCACCCTGCCCTAGAAGAAATCCTTCACTCAGTCAGAACTTTGGAGGCCCAGCCAGGAATCTTGTGGGACAGGCTAGGACAGAGAAGACTCTCCATGGCAGTGTCCTGAAGCTGCCACCCACCCTGCCCTAGAAGAAATCCTCCACTCAGTCAGAACTTTGGAGGCCCACCCAGGAATCTTGTGGGACAGGCTAGGACACTAGAGCTGGTCAGTCTTTTTCACTGGAGGAGGCCACAGAAAGTATCTGGGGCTCAAACCCCTGCACGAACCTACTGCCTCGTTCTACCCGTGAGAGCTGTCCCTGGACATGCACACAGTCCTGCCCTGCTTACTACCTCCTGTTCTTGGCTCTTAACAAGGACCCAGCAGAGCTGGGGGCTTTAGACCCAGAGCTTCTCAGCTGGAATACCTTAAAGGTCCTGTCCCTCCACTCTTTCTTTGCTTTATTTTCTATAGCACTTACCCTCTTCTAACATCCTATATATTTCACTTTTTGATCTTGTTTATCACCTGCCCTCCCTGTTAGAATATCAGCTCCGTGTGTACGTGTGTGTGTGTCGGGGGGAGGTCTGTCTGTTTTGTTCACTGCTCTATACCCAGGGATCAGAGCACTGCCTGGTATGTAGTAGGTGCTCAGTTCATATGTGTCAAATAAATGAATATAATTAACCCACCCTTTCTTAGTATACAGATGGGGATTCTGAGGCCCAGAGGTGATGATTGACTTTTAGAAGCAGAGCTGGAGCTTTTCCTAATTGGAATTGTGTTAATCAAGTTAATTCGAAGCCAGGTCCCTGTCCCCTGCACCAGGTTGTCAAGGCTACTTAAGAGCCCCCTTGACAAGAACCTTCAGGCCAGCCACCTCCAGAGTTACCCAGAGGGGCAGCTCCTAGGGTGAACAGATGGCCACCACCTGGGGCGACTGGAGAGTTCCAGGGAGGAGAGATCTCCATCAGACCTCTATTCTCAAAAGGAACCGCCAGTGCTGCGCTCCAAAGGTACCCAGTTCTGTTAGTGAGCCATCCCTTGGTGAAAATAGTGCCCTCTGTGCGCAGCCTTTTAAAATTCCCCAGGGCACTGGAGAACCAAGGAGGGCCAAAGCCAGCCTCCGGTGGCCCTTGAGAAGAGGTGGAGGTTCAGATGGACTGGGCTAGGGCTAACAAGCCAATCTGAGAAGTGTAACCAGAGGCCAGGGGAAGGCTTGGGACTCCCAGGCCCCACTTAGGAATCTCTTAAGAGAACTTGGAGGCCAGGATGGTCAACACACCCCCCACAGACGAAGAAGCTGTTATACGTATGTTAGATCCATATGTTACATCTGTGGGGAGCTGTGGCTTTTTCCCCAAGCCCTGATATTGACCCCAAACATCTTTTTCCATTGTCATTGTGATTTGCCAAATTAAGAGTTAAAATGCACCTGAGCCTTGGAGTTGGGGAAGGAACTCTAAAAGTTGGGCCTTGGAGGATATATAGTTTTCCAGTTTGTTGGAAAAATTGGGGAGGAAGGAGACAAGCAGGTGAGGGAGCAGGGATAATGCTTTGCCTGAAGATGTGAATCTGTTAGGATGCCTTCACCTGTGTCTTAGGCCATTAGGTCTTCCACCAGTCACACTTTGTGGCTGCCTTCTCTTGAAGAGGATGAGACCCTGATCTCAGACATAGCTTCGTGCATTCCTGTGCCCTGGTCTTCTCTTTACTGCCGCCATCACTGCAAGTTTGGTGGCTTTCAGTCATAGTGGATGGAAAAGTACACCCGTTGTGACATGATGTGAGTTACTCGTTCATAAATAACCAGGTTTCCCCATCAGCTCTGATGCCCTGATATCTGGCCCACGGTTGGAGACACAGTATTGGCTCCTTGAGAAAAAGGGTAAAGGAGACTCTAGATGTCATTTTGAAATGATGCAGGATGGCAGTGAGGAGTCAATGGGTGTGAGAGATGTAATCATTTTTGGTGTCTAGGATCAAGATAGTGTCCCTCAGAGCAGTGATCCAAAATTTAATTCCCACCCACACCCTGTCCTCTAAGCCAGGTTTCACTGCATACAGTTGCCCTTTCTTTTGACCTTGATACCAGGCTAGGACCCAGCATGCTCTAGACTGTGAGGACTTGAGGGGTGAGTTTTGCCTAAGCCTCAGAAATTCCCTGATTATTTGGGAGCCCTGTGGCCAAGGTGGTCAGGCTGACCTTGGTGGGATTCATCTGGAGCCTGCCAGAGACACAGAACGCAACCACGAGGGCTTCTAGATCTCAGGATCCCAAATTCAGCTGCTCTACCAGCTTGCCACAGTCTTGTAGTTGATCACTGTACTCCTGAGAGCTGAAGGCAGGTGTGGTTGGTGAGGAGCTCTGGATTCTAATTCAGACACTATTTAACTCACAGTGTGACTTTGGCCTTGTTACTTCCTGGGCCTCAGTTTCCTCATCTGTAAAAGAGACAGCTTGGATTAGATCAGGGTGCAGCCTCAGCACTATTGACATTTTGGACCAGACACTTCTTTGCTAGTGGCGTTGAGAGGGGACTGTCCTGTGCACTGTAGGACGTTTAGCGGCATCCTTGACCTTGACCCACTAGATGCCATAATATCACCTCCCATTCCTGTCTTGATGACTTTGGACCAGACACTTCTTTGCTAGTGGCGTTGAGAGGGGACTGTCCTGTGCACTGTAGGACGCTTAGCGGCATCCTTGACCTTGACCCACTAGATGCCATAATATCACCTCCCATTCCTGTCTTGATGACTAAAAATGTCTCCAGACATCCCCTGGGGGCAGCATTGCGTCTGGTTGAGATCTGCTTGGTCAGATGATCTCTGAAGACCCTCCCAGAGACTATCTTGGGGACAGGGGAGACAGGGGAATGTGGACTGTGTGTGAATGAGGACTCAGTAGGTGGGGGTCTGGGGACTTACTGGTGGATGGGAGCTATGAGAGAAGGGAAGGCTCTGGGCCACTGGAGTGCATGCTGAGAGCCAAGGCCAAGTTCTCTTTGCCTTCCAGACCTTGGGTTACATAAGAAGGTGGGGGCAGGGGAGACAGTCCTGTGGTCTGGGCCCATGCACTAAGGTCAGTGGCCTTCCAGCTCAGGGCAGTATGGTGACTAATCATCTATCTGTGCCCTAAGGACTCAGTGACTTCCCAGCTTTCCCCCCCTCACGCTGCCCTGGGAGGGGACACAGGAAGTGAATCAGCCCACCCACTGGGCAGGGGAGGGAAAGGGCACAGAGCAGCGTGGGGTTGTTAGAGGCAAGAGCACGCCTACACCAACCTACCCTGGTTTTATTTTGTTTATTCCTCTCTAGTTAGCTGTTTATTAACTCTGTCCATGGAATCCCCCTCCTGACCTTGTTGTTTAATGGAAGGGCAGAAGATTTATCTTCGGGGGGAGGGATGTGGGGTGGGAGGGGTTTGTTGATGAATCTTAGAAGTAAATCACTGTTTTGGGGACAACAGGCTATGAGGTTTGAGACAGAATTAAGCCAGAACTGAAGAAACTGCCCTAGACTGTGGGCTGGATGCTGGGGGTGGAGCAGCAGATTAGATGTAGTCCGTGGGAGGACAGACGAAGGTGACAGTCTGTAAATGCAGCGTGCTACGAATGTGCACGTGTGCACGGAGGAGGCTGGGGCCAGCTCCATGCAGGGTGTGTCGTAGGGAATTAGGGATGGGCGGTGGGGGCCTGCACGTGTCTGGGGAGGTGGTGATGGTGTACAGGCAGGTTCATAAGAGGAAGAGGTGGGTTTTTATTTTTAAATTTTTGCCTTTCTGTTATTATGGTAAAATATATAAAACGTAACACTTACTGTTTTAACCACTTTTGATTATACACTTCGGAGGCATTAAGCACATTCACATTGTTGTGCGACCGTCTTCCCCATCCATCTCCACAACTTTTTCATCTTCCCCCAATTGAAACTCTATACCCAAATAAACACAAATTCCACACTACCCCTTCCCAGTCCCTGGCAACCACCATTCTACTTTCTGCTTCTGTGAATTTGATTTACTCTAGGTACCTCGTGTAAGTGAATCATACGGCATTTGTCTTTTTGTGACTGGTTTATTTCACTTAGCGTACTGCCCACAAGATTCATTCTCGTCATTCATGTTGTAGCGTGGGACAGGATTTCCTTCCTTTTTAAGACTGAATAATATTGGGGCCGGCCCGGTGGCGCACTGGATAGTGCGCTGCTTGGGAAGCGCGGCGGCGCTCCCGCCCGAGGGTTCGGATCCCACATACAGACCAGGGTTCGGATCCCACATACAGACCGGTTCCCGCTCACTGGCTGAGCGAGGCGCGGGAGCAACACCGAGGGTTGCAATCCCGTTGCCGGTCCCGGTCCGGTACGGGGGCGACACTGAGGGTTGCGATCCGTTGCCGGACACGGAAAAAGACAAAAAAAAAAAAAGACTGAATAATATTTCATTGTATGTATCAACTACCTTCTTTTTGTCCATTCATCGGTTAGTGAATGCTGGGTTGCTTCCACCCTTCTGGCTACTGTGAATAGTGCTGCTATGAACATGGGTGTGCAAATATCTGTTTGAGTCCCTGCTTCCAGTTCCTTTGAGTGTATGCTCAGAAGTGGAATTGTTGCATCCTATGGTAATTCTATACTTAATTTTTTGAGTCATCTCCATACTGTTGAGGAAGAGGTGTTTGAACTAGGTTTTAAGGATGAATGCGAGATCCCAGGCTTGTGAGAGGGAAGAAGCTAAACTGGCGCGAAGTCGGTGGCACGAAGGTGTTAGTGCTTGGGGCTGGTGACAAGGCTGCAGAGGGGTGGGAGTGGCTGCACAGGCTGGGGAGCTTGGGCTCTGCTGTGTGCAAGTGAGAAGCACTGAAGAGGTTTTAATCAGGAAAGGATGCAGGCTGATCGTCATCTTGGAAGGACATAGTTGGGAGTGAGGTCCCAGGTGGATGGGGAGGGAAAGAGACTTGAGGCAAGAAGATCAAGTAGGAGAAAACTGGGTAACTCTGAGGCCCACCATTGGGGTGGGTTGAGGGAGGGGTCTGAAAGGGTGATATGCTGCCCGAGGGTGCCCAGGCTTCCAGTGTGGTGGCTGGGTGGATGGCAGTGCCTCTGCCTGGGTACACTTGCGGGAGGAGCACCAGTTTGACAAGATGAGGAGGGGAGAAGCATGGATCAGGTGGCTTTAGGGGGCCACCTGGGTGGAGATGAACTGAGAGATGGGGGTTTGATGAGTGTGCACAGGCTGTGCAGAGCTAGGTGGTGTGGTACAGGGCAAGAAGCCAGCCAGGGCAAGGGAGAGGAGTGCCTCAGATGGCACGGTGGGCCTGGTGGAGTTGGAGACCAGGACGCGGGGTGGCCTCTGTTCGGTGTGGCTCAGTCCCTGCCCTGGACATGTCTTATCAGTCCACACATTTTCACTTCCAAGCTTAAGGCTCTAAGCTTGGAGCTGGGCACTGGGTGTGGAGATACAGAGATAAATGACCCAGTGGCTTTAATTCATTTATTCATCCCATAAAGCTTCGAGAATGGAACTTGGCCAACACCTTTGCACAGTTAAAGGTTTAATAGTGATAAGTGATATGCAGTGGAAATGCAGTGCATTATGAAAGTGTGTCATGGGGATGTAACTTAGTCTAGGGCAGAAGTTTTCAACCTTGGCACTATTGGCATTTTGGATCAGATCATTCTTTGTTGTGGAGGACTTTCCTGTGCATTGCAGGGTGCTTAACAGATCCCTGCTTTCTACATGCCAGTAGCCATACACACACACACCCCTCCCCAGTTGTGACAACCAAAAATGTCATCAGACATTGCCAAATGTCCCCTGGGGAGTGAAATCACCCCTAGTTGAGATCTGCTGGTCTAGGGGCTGGAAAAGTTTTCCTTGAAGAAAATGTGTTAATCCGATTTCTGGAAGATTTATAAGAATTAATCAAGATAAAGCAGGGATGGAGAGTGAAGGAGAGTATTCAAAGCACAGGTTACAGCATGTGCGAAGGCCCTGAGCATGAAGGGAGACCAGCAAGGAGGCTGGTGTAGCCAGTGAAGAAGCCTTTGATTAGACAAGCAGTGGAGGGGGTGGAGGAGAGTGGATGGATTCTAGGGGTATTCAGGAGAGAACACAGCTAGGTTTTAATGACAGATGGGGTGTGGACCTGAGAGCAGCAAAGAATCCTTGCAGGTGTGGAGAGTGAAACTGGCTGGAAGCTGGTGTTTACATTTTGGGCATGTGGATTGCAGATGCCTGGGAGACATCCACGTGGGGTCCTAAGCTCAGAAGAGAGGTCTGTTGGAGAGACACACTTGGGAGTTCCATGCATTGAGGTGATGAGGGAAACCATGGGTGGGTGAGGTAGCTCTGGGGGCAAGTGTGGACCCAGAGGAGAAGAACAAAGGGGAGGCCCAGCAGGAAGCGCAGGAGCTCCAGCATTTAGAAATTGAGGAGGAGGAATGTGTGCTGTGGAAGCCCATGCCCAGTGTTCAAGGGGGAGGGTGTAGCCTGCTCTGAGGTCTGTGGAGCGAGAGCAAGTGACAGGAGGACTGAGCGTGGCTGCTGGAGTTGGGACTGAGGTGGCGAGGAGTGTGGCAGGAGGTGGGAAGGGAGACCCCCAGCAGACAGTTTTTCCAAAAAATTATCAGCAGAGGGCCGGCCCGGTGGTGCACTGGAGAGTGTGCTGCTTGGGAGCGCAGCGGCGCTCCCGCCGAGGGCTCGGATCCCATGTGGAGACCGGTTCCCGCTCACTGGCTGAGCGCGGTGCGGGCGCAACACTGAGGGTTGCGATCCTGTTGCCGGTCCCCGGTACGGGGCGCGACACCGAGGGTTGCGATCCCATTACCGGTCAGTAAAAAAGACAAAAAAAGGAAGAAAAAAAAAATTATCAGCAGAGGTGAGGGGAGAGAGCGTGGAAGCCAGAAAGGGAAGTGGGTCAGAGAGGGTTTTGTTTGTTTATTAAATCTTACTTGTTTTGCCCCCCCCCCCGCTTTTTTTTAGAAAACAAATGGACATTGTTCAGAATTCTGGGAAGTGGGTCAGAGAGGGTTTTGTTTGTTTATTAAATCTTACTTGTTTTGCCCCCCCCCCGCTTTTTTTTAGAAAACAAATGGACATTGTTCAGAATTCATTAGAAAACAAATGGACATTGTTCGGAATTCTAAAATTATAAAAATGTCACCATGAAGAGTTTTCATCCCCCCATCTCTGCTGACCTCCCAGTCCCTCCCTCGTCCGAGGCAGCTTCCCCGGTTTCTGCATGTGCTAATGAACGAACGCGTGTGTGGAGTCGCCCCCAGATGGTGGCACACTCCGGGTGCCTTCTAACCCCGATTCTTCACTTTTCCCCTTAGCTGTCTATCTTGAGATTTTGCCCTGTCAGTACATAGAGAGCTTCTTCTTCCTTGCTTATATACCTATATAATGTTCCAATATATGGATGTCACATAGTTTAACTATCTCCTGTTTTTTGGACACGGAGGCATTTCGAGTCTTTTGCCACCACAAACAATGTCCCACAGGATCATCTTGTCCCTTAGTCATTTTGCAAATGTAGGTGGGTGTGACTGTGGGATAAAGTCCTAGAAGTGAAATTGCTGGTCAGAGGTTACGTTCATTTGTATTTTGAAAAATAACTTGGAGAGCAATTTGCTCTCCAAAGAGTTTGTGACAATGTCCACTCCTAGCAGCAAGGTAGGAGATGTTCATTTTCCACACCCTCCAACACTGAGTGTTATCATACTGACTGATATTTGCCAATCTGGAAGACAAAAAATGGTTTCTTAATACAGTTTTAACTTGCATTTTCCTTACCGTGAATAATGTTGAAGATATTGTCCTAGATATAAGAACCACTTGTGTTTTCTTTTCTGTGAACTGTCTATTCATATGTTTTAGACATTTGCCATCAGGTTTTTGGTGTTTTTCCTATTGGACTAGAGGAAATCTTTACGGGTTAGGGAAATCAGTTTTTTGTCTGGAATATAAAAGATGAGTTTTTCACCCCTAGGTGGTCAAGGGGATTTTTTGCTGTTGCTACTTTTTTTTCCAGAATTATGAAGGCTGATGGGAGAGATTCCCTGGCACGGAGGTCCATGAGAAGCACAGGGGAGGGGTGGAGGCTGCGAGCCAGGAGTTTGATGGAGCAGAGGAGACAGTCGAGTTGATCCAGTGATGGGGCTGTGTTGATGAGATGCCAGAAGGTTAGCAGGGCAGGGGAGTTTACTGCACGAGCAAGATGGTGATTAGATTGGTGGACCCTGGAATCTGAGCTTCACGAGGGGAAGTGAGTGAATGGCTGTTCTAAGTGTGTTTTCTTAGATTGTGTATTTGGCCATTTGGCATCCGTTAGTCATACGGATGGACTGACAGCCCAAATTGTTTCCATGTCCTCTGCCATCCAGAGTCCGTGCTGTGAACCACCTCTTTATCTAACTCACACACCCAGCCAATGTTCCCCTGTCCTAAATCACGCAGGCCTGGGCACCAAACACCCAGACGGCCTCCATGCCCCGCAGCCCGCTGAGATTGTCGGAACCAGCCACTCCTGCGCTGTCCACCGGCCCAGCCTGTCCTCGTGTGGAGACCCTGTGAAGGCTCTGGTCTGGCCTTCCCCTTGCTCCTTCTTCCGCCTCCTGACCCAAACCTCATGCTTGCCCTGTGGCCCCAGACTTGGCATGGTGTGCCCCCTTCTTTCAGGAAATGGGAACAATTCATTCTTCTTTCAGTGGCTTTGCCTCTCTGTCTTATCACTCCATCACCTCCATAAATTAAAACCTGCAAGGGATCCTGGAACAGGGACAGAGTTTGAGAGTCAGTAAATCACAGGTCCCAGGGAGGCTCCAGAACAATCATAGCATGAGTGGTTAAATAAGAAAGCTCACCGGGAAGACTTCCTTGAGGAGATGGGCTGGAGATGGGTTCTGAAGAATGGGGGTGAGGAGATGTCTGGTGGTGGGATTGGCAAGAGCAGGCTGGGAGGCACAGAGGAGTGTGTGGTGTGTGTGTGTGTGTGTGTGTGTGTGTGGTGTGTGAGTGTGAGTGAGTGTGTGGTGTCCCGCTCACTGGGTGTGGTGTGTGTGTGGTGTGTGAGTGTGAGAGTGTGTGGTGTGTGTGTGGTGTGTGTGTGAGTGTGAGTGAGTGTGTGTGTGTGTGAGTGTGAGTGAGTGTGTGGTGTGTGAGTGTGTGTGTGTGGTGTGTGTGTGGTGTGTGAGTGTGAGAGAGTGTGTGGTGTGTGTGTGGTGTGTGTGTGTGTGGTGTGTGAGTGTGAGTGAGTGTGTGTGTGTGTGAGTGTGAGTGAGTGTGTGGTGTGTGAGTGTGTGTGTGTGGTGTGTGTGTGGTGTGTGAGTGTGAGAGAGTGTGTGGTGTGTGTGTGGTGTGTGTGTGAGTGTGAGTGAGTGTGTGTGTGTGTGAGTGTGAGTGAGTGTGTGGTGTGTGAGTGTGTGTGTGGTGTGTGAGTGTGAGAGTGTGGTGTGTGTGTGGTGTGTGAGTGTGGTGTGTGTGTGGTGTGTGAGTGTGAGAGTGTGTGTGGTGTGTGAGTGTGTGTGAGTGTGTGTGTGGTGTGTGTGTGTGTGGTGTGTGTGTGTGTGGTGTGTGTGTGTGTGGTGTGTGTGTGTGTGTGAGTGTGTGGTGTGTGTGTGTGTGGTTGTGTGTGTGGTGTGTGTGGTGTGTGAGTGTGAGTGTGTGGTGTGTGTGTGGTGTGTGAGTGTGTGTATGTGGTGTGTGAGTGTGAGAGAGTGTGTGGTGTGTGTGTGTG
>NW_007727357.1:331968-335691 GCF_000696425.1 Galeopterus variegatus
TGTGGTGTGTGTGTGTGTGGTGTGTGTGTGGTGTGTGTGTGTGGTGTGTGAGTGTGTGGTGTGTGTGTGTGTGGTGTGTGAGTGTGAGAGTGTGTGTGTGTGGTGTGTGAGTGTGAGAGTGTGTGGTGTGTGTGTGTGGTGTGTGAGTGTGTGTGTGGTGAGTTGGTGTGTGTGTGAGGTGGTGTGTGAGTGTGTGTGTGGTGTGTGTGTGTGTGGTGTGTGTGTGTGGTGTGTGAGTGTGCGTGAGTGTGTGTGGTGTGTGTGAGTGAGTGTGTGTGTGTGGTGTGAGTGTGAGTGAGTGTGTGTGTGGTGTGTGAGTGTGTGAGAGTGTGTGTGTGTGTGTGTGGTGTGTGTGTGAGTGTGAGTGTGTGTGTGTTGTGTGTGTGTGAGTGTGAGTGTGTGTGGTGTGTGTTGTGTGTGTGTGTGTTGTGTGTGTGTGAGTGTGAGTGTGTGTGGTGTGTGTGTGTGAGTGAGTGTGTGTGTGTGGTGTGTGTGTGAGTGAGTGTGTGTGGTGTGTGAGTGTGTGTGTGTGTGTGTGTGTGTGGTGTGTGTGTGTGAGTGTGTGTGGTGTGTGTGAGTGAGTGTGTGTGTGTGCTGTGAGTGTGAGTGAGTGTGTGTGTGGTGTGTGAGTGTGAGTGAGTGTGTGTGGTGTGTGTGAGTGAGTGTGTGTGTGTGGTGTGAGTGTGAGTGAGTGTGTGTGTGGTGTGTGAGTGTGTGTGTGTGGTGTGAGTGTGAGTGAGTGTGTGTGTGGTGTGTGAGTGTGTGTGTGTGTGTGTGTGTGTGTGTGTGTGGTGTGTGTGTGTGTTGGGGGTGGGGAGACAGTGATCAGAACTGGGAGACCGGTGTGAGTGTGAGTGAGTGTGTGTGTGGTGTGTGAGTGTGTGAGAGTGTGTGTGTGTGTGTCTGTGTGTGTGGTGTGTGTGTGTGTTGGGGGTGGGGAGACAGTGATCAGAACTGGGAGACGGGAGGAAAATAGACAAAGAGGATGTTAATCTGACAGTGTAGAGGGAAGGCAGGGCCATAGGGTCAAACATGTAGGGTGGGTGCTGTGAAAACTTTTTGAAAACATGTTTTTTACTTCCAAGAATAATGGGACTTTGTGTTAACTCCCTCTTGGGGCTCAGGGTGGGGCTGTGACGCTGCTTATGATGCAGGACCTACACAGTGACATATGGTCCAACTCTGCATTAGGTCCACCCCAACTCTTGTGGGTACGGTAAACTCCTCTCCTCCTCTACGTTTCTGATAACACATTAACAAATCCCATCACTGGGTGAACTCATCTGTCTGCCTTCGCTCCCTCGACCCCTGGCACGTGGCACCCTCTCGAGAGGTGCCTTCCCTGGTCTGGTGTGAGCCTCAGCTGTCTTGGTGCCTTCTATTCCCTCAATCAAAACGTCCCTCCCCTCTCACAGAGCCTCCCTCCCCCAAAGTCAGGTGCCTATACCTGACAACTGGTTCTGATCTGCCAGGGGCATTCGATTTGAGAAAAGAATTCCCAAAGAGCCAAAAGTTTTGAAAATCTGAAGAATGGATCAATAATGGTAGCGTGACTGGCAGTGGCATTGCGGTATTGGAGCTGGGGGCCCGGGTCCATGCTGTCCCAAGTTACACAGAATCTTTTTGGGGGATAGGGGTTGTCTATTCTAATAATGCTGGCCTAGATCATAGTCCTGTGTGGTATCAGTCAATGAATGCACCAGAAATTCACAAACAGTCGTACCCACTGGGTGATTGCTTATGCTATCTTGTGGTTCCTTCTTTGCTGTTGCCCAAAGAGTCATTTACCTTTGTGAGAGTGGAATTTGTGGGAACATAATCTCATGTTCAGCTAGTGCTTACTTAGTTCTCAGGAACTCTAACTGGGCCAGGTGCTGTGGGTCCTAAACATCTGTTGTGCTTGTTTTACTTCCCCAGTAAAGATGCCCTGAAATGATTCTCCCAGTTGCCAGTGCAGGGAATAAAGGACCCAGATGGGCTGTGGTTGCAGAGAAGACTTCTCAAAGGAGGAACTTGAGCAGACAGTGGGTCAGCAAAAGGTGGTGGAGGGGAAGAACGGGAAAGGGAAGTACAGCAAGGAGGCCCCCTGCTTCTGGTATTGCACAGGGCCAAGTGTCCCCGAGGGGAGTTGAGCACAGACCTCCAGGGTGGCCAGAGGTTGGTGACTGGTCACCCTGGGAGGTGACAGGTGAGCTGGCTAAGAAGGGAAGGGACAGGAGGCAGTGGAGTTCCTGTGGGCTTCTGCCAACAGTGTGTAGGGGCTGTGAATATCGCCCCCTTTTCTGCCAGCAGGGGACCCCTGGGGGACCCATGAACTGGCCGGTGGGGTGGACTCGGGGATCTTACGTTTCCGTGGGGGACTGTGATTCCTTGATGGCTGCCTTTCCAATGTCCCCACAGCAGGTAAGAGTCGTTTTCCCGGATCAGGGGCCAATCGTGCTTGTTGCCTGGAATCCTTTCTTGGTGAAAGGCGATGGTAGGGAACAGTGGGCTTCAAAGAAGGGTGCCAGGAGGGCTGGCTTTGGTGTCTGATATGTGGGACTTCCATGTTTCATTTCTTGGATGTTTTGGTTCACATCCTCTCTAGAACCTGACTAATCTTTATTTTTTTCATTTCATTTCATTTTTTTAATTTTAAGTGACCAGTAAAAAGGAAATTATGTGAAAGAGGATGAAACATGAGGCTAAGGGCGGAGGGAAGGGAGGAAGGGAAAGTGACTGCCTCCCTCCCAGTCTGGTTCTATTTAATCTTTGCCTCTGTCCCAGGGACAGTTCCACGTGCCTGGTTGCTAGAACGTTGCTTCTCAGCATAGCTTAACAAGACTGGGGCCCCCGGACTTACTCTGTGACCAGCTCGCTGTGTCATCCCGAGCAAGCCGCTAACATCTCTGGGCCCTGGATTCCCACCTGGCTTCTCTTCTGAAGCATCGTTTTTGCCTTTTAGGTGTCTGGACCATACCCTCCTTCTCATGACAACGTCTTGGCTTCACATCCTCAGGATTTCCTTAGACGCCCAAAAGGAGCAGAGGAGAGACTGAGGAAGTGAATTCCAGTGGCCAAGCTCTTGCGGGCTGGCTGGACCATGTGCTGGGGGAGGGGAGGGAGTGCCGCCTCCGGCTGGGCCTCCTCCTGGCCTGGGCATGCTGCGAACACCCCCATTGTCTGAGGGGAAAACACCTGTCCTGATAGGGTGGGTCTAGTTCCATTAAAGACAGTTTTGCTCCAGTGTCCTACTAGTATGAAAAGGGTGGAGGCTGACTGGGTCTCTGGGGGTTGAATGATTCCTACTTTGAGAGAAAGGTCTGTCACAGCTGGGTGGTGCTGCTGGTGCCTTTGGTGTCACTCCCCGAGCGCTGCTGGTGCTGGGCACTCATTTGATTTGATCTCAGGGACTGCTCCCCGGGAGCAGAGCACGTGTTGTCATCTTGTTTCTCACCCTGGGATGAGGAATCTGAATGTCATGCAGCTTGTACAGAGTCCCTTGGGCTTCCCAGGGACAGCTCAAGTCATACTTGAACCAGGTCTTCGGACCCCTTGTCCAGTGCTCTTTTCCCCCAAACTGTTCATGGTGGGCCTAACGCAGCTGGGCCCTTTCTACCTCCACTCCCGCTTCCTGCGTTGATTTGTCCCCTGAAGCTCCAGTTGCTGCCAGTCATTGGGGAAATGCATTCACTTTGCAAAGAAAGATCTGGGCCTCCTTATGAAAAGTGAGAGAGAGAGAGA
>NW_007727357.1:337335-342056 GCF_000696425.1 Galeopterus variegatus
CCCAGAGAGGCCTTAGGGCTCAGAGTCAGGTGGAGCTTCCTGCAGAACTCAAACACCTCACATGACCGGTGGGAAGAGTCATGTTGTATGCAGGCTGGGCACCCTCATCTGAGCTCCACATTGACCAGGGGCCATCTGGTGTCCTTCTCTGACCCTCAGGGCCCTCCATTCTTGGCTGAGGGTCTGGGCACATGCTGGTCCCCTCACCCCAATCTGTGCAACTTTCTTTCCTCTGCCAATTCATGCCTCCTTGGCTCCTTGGCTGCCCCTCACCTTGTGGGNAATGCATTCACTTTGCAAAGAAAGATCTGGGCCTCCTTATGAAAAGTGAGAGAGAGAGAGAAAAAAAGCCTCCTCTAATAATTTCACCTAGTCCTCATAACACCTCCCCCTCCCCAAAATATCAGCATGTTCCTTAGGCCCTTCCCAAAGAAATGAATCTCTAATGGTGGAATCTCCAGTCTCAAGGCACACGGGTGGCCCTTGGCTCACTGCTGAGGTGACCACTTTTCTGTCTCCTTGCACAGATGCCAGCCCAGCATGACATTCCTGTGCTGAGAAATGCAAGGACCTATATTCAAGTGTGTTTTCACCTTGACCCACTTCATGTTCCCACAGAGGGCTGTGGGCACATGTGTTTGAGGGAGGAATCTTAACGGTGGGAATGATTTTTTTCTTCTCACTTTTCCTCCCTGGGCAAAGTGAATCATCTTCCACAAAAAGCAGCAGCAGTTGGGGCTTTGGGGGGCAGGAAGGGATGACTTACGTTGAGGGACAGGTGCAGTAAGAATGTGCCTCACCCCATCCCCCTGTCCCTCGCTCACTGATTCCATGCTGCTTCATCTGGCAGGTCTCCTTGGCTTCTGGGCAGACCTTGGGTCAGGAGCCCAAGACCAGCCTGGAGCCTAAGAGGTGGTCCTGTGCTGTGGAGGCTCTTGCAAGGTGGGCGTTCNAAAAGCAGCAGCAGTTGGGGCTTTGGGGGGCAGGAAGGGATGACTTACGTTGAGGGACAGGTGCAGTAAGAATGTGCCTCACCCCATCCCCCTGTCCCTCGCTCACTGATTCCATGCTGCTTCATCTGGCAGGTCTCCTTGGCTTCTGGGCAGACCTTGGGTCAGGAGCCCAAGACCAGCCTGGAGCCTAAGAGGTGGTCCTGTGCTGTGGAGGCTCTTGCAAGGTGGGCGTTCCTGTTTCCTCATTCCCGAGCTCAGGCTGCAAGTTCTTGGGGGCTGATTGAGAGGCCCATTCTTCATGGGTTTTTGAATAATGCATTTTGCCTCAGCCCCTAAAAAAAAAAACAAAAAAAAAACAAGCAATCCTGTGCTAGAATAATGACCTTGTGTCACATTTCAGCCACTGAGGTTCTTAATCCACTGTTGCATTCAAATGTTGTGAAATGTGTTACTTATGACATTGGGTTAGCAGGAGAAATACCATCCTAGCAAGGAGGAAGGAGAATAAATTTTGCAGTCTGTCTTGTAGCTTGGGGCAGGCCAGAGAAAGCACGTTGTCTGTCACGACACAGTTATACAGCAGTTGCTCTTTATTGAACACCTACTGTGCACTAAGCACATACACACAGGTGCTTATTAATGCTTGAAACACACCGAAGAGGCAATCTGGGGATGATAAAAGTGCCCACCTGGAGGGATGGTGTGAAAATTAAATGGGATATGAAATGCCCGTAAGGGGCTTGGAATAGACTGAGTGCTCAGTAACTGGAATTTCAAGTCAACATCATCATCCTCATTTATGGAGGAGGAAGGAGAGGCCCAGAGAGGCCTTAGGGCTCAGAGTCAGGTGGAGCTTCCTGCAGAACTCAAACACCTCACGTGACCAGTGGGAAGAGTCATGTTGTATGCAGGCTGGGCACCCTCATCTGAGCTCCACATTGACCAGGGGCCATCTGGTGTCCTTTTCTGACCCCCAGGGCCCTCCATTCTTGGCTGAGGGTCTGGGCACATGCTGGTCCCCTCACCCCAATCTGTGCGACTTTCTTTCCTCTGCCAATTCATGCCTCCTTGGCTCCTTGGCTGCCCCTCACCTTGTGGGATGTGTTCTTTGGGTAATAATTATGCGAAGTGACTCACACACCAGGGTTATCTGCTAACAATCCTCCCAGTCCCAGCAGGTGAAACTCCGAGTTAATCATTGCCAGGGAGAGCTTCTCATGAATGCCAATCTTCTGAGGAGGAGTTGCAGCCATCTGCCTGAATGGCCACTCAGAGCTTGCTGGCCTGGAGTTGGAACGTACCCAGTGCCCCTCTTCCCCGTGCTGGGCTCCCACCTCTGCCTCTCTGAACTCAGCACCAGCCTGCCTTCCTGCTTGGGGCCTTTGCTCTCCCTGGGGACACTGTTCCCTCCTCTGCCACAGCAAGTCTTTGCCTTCTTTTGGGACCCACCTCAAGCACTGTCCGCTACAGCAGCCTTCCCTGACTGCCTGACATCCGGGTCCTGGATGCCTTCTTTGAGCTCCTCTGAGCCGCTGGGCAGATCTTTTCTCAGCACTCTCCAGTGTGTCGAGTGCTGTGCTTGGTTCCAAGGACCCAGCAGTGGAAGGAGCTCTGGGAGCACCCACCCAGCCTGGGGTGCAGGAAAGGGATGGAGGCGGGGGCACCTGGGGCTGATGCAGTGGGGCTGAGATGGAAGGAGGATGTGGAATTTCCCAGGCAGGTAAGGAATGTGCATCTCACAGCAGAGGGAGCAGCATGTGGGAAGGACAAAGGCAGTATTTGGTGGTTGGACAATGACTACTGTGGATGTGCTGCGTTTGAGGAACCTGTGAATCAGCCAGGTGGATTTGTCCAGGATGCAGTCTGTCTCCCTCCCTCCCTCTGATTGCTTGCTCACAGCTTTACTGGGTCTTTCTGTCTCTTCAGAAAGAAGGGCACCCATGATTTCTGACTTCCTGCCCAGCAAGGACCCCAGCACTGAGCACAAGCTCAGTGAGGAGGTGTGGATTGAATCTAAAACTCTCCTCCTTCAGTACCCACCACCCATTCTGCCCCTCTCTTGGGTGCAGTTTTCCATCTTGCCCAGCTAGTACTGGGCCCTGGCTCCTTGTGCTGCTGCTGGCCTTTGGTTGTGTGCCCGTATCCCAAGTGGATTCCAGGAGAGAATAAGCACAGAAGCTCAGGATACTTGTTCCCTACCTGGGCCAAGCATAGGAATCACCACTGGAGCCTGATAACCAGATGATACCCAGGCTGCACCCCCCGGGGGGCTCTGAGATAGGCTCACTTAGGTGATCCTGGGTTTTTGGCAAGCCTAGGTTATTTGGATGCACAGTTGGGTTTGGGACTTATTGCTAGAGAGGTTTTCCAGGTCTCTGTCTCCACCTTAACTTTAACCCCCTGACCCCCAACCAGTGTTAGACCCCAGACTTGATCTGGACCTTTTCCGGATGGGGAGCTCAGTGCCCATGGAGCAGCTGTCCTAGCTGGGGGACAGTGCCTCTGTGGTTTGAGTTGAAGCCTGGCCCCCAGAAGCTCCTGTCTGAGGGTCTTGGTTCTGTCCTCAAGGACTGCATGGCCTCCCCCAGGTCCCCAGCGTGCTGCTCCCGTGAAGGCGTGCGAAGGCGCTTGCCCTCACTGCAGGTCTTCTCTGGTCTCCCTCCCTTCCTCCTCTGGTCTGGGCTCACTCCCGTGGGCTGGCAGTCTATCTCAGACTTTAACTTTCTGATCAGATTAGAAGCTTGAGAGGCGGGTAGAGATAGGATCAACCTTCCCCAGCAGCCAGAAGTTTCCCTGGGGGGGTGAGGGGAATGTCAGCAGTCAGAGCCTGCAATCGCCCTCCATCAACCTGGCAGGGACTTCACCCTTTCCCAACCCTGAGGAAGGAACTTGCCTGTTGCACCCACCCTGGAGGCCAACTAGCTGGGTGGCCGGAAGGAGCCCAGGCTGGCGTCTGGTTCCCTGGTTCTAGATCTGTGGGCTCAGTGGCAGGCCGGCTCGAGTGGGCACTACTTCTCTGACCTTGGACTAGACTTAGCTGTCTGAACCCTGTGATTACAGCCATGTGGTCCCCAGCTCCCTCACCTGACCCTGGAGAGCTGATTTAACTGATCTGGGTGGGTCTAGGCATCATTATTTTTAAAAACTCTTTGGGGTTTCTGATATGCATCTGGAGCTGAGATGCCTGGCACCCACCTTTCCAGCTCTGACAATGTGTGCAGATAGTCACTCCACACTGCAGAGAAATAACTTAGGTATCTGTCACACAAGGCTGAAATAAATACTTGTATTTTACAAAAAGGTATTTTAAAATGTAAAACAAGGGGCCGGCCTGTGGCTCACTTGGGAGAGTGTGGTGCTGATAACACGGAGGCCGCGGGTTCGGATCCCATATAGGGATGGCCGGTTCGCTCACTGGCTGAGCGTGGTGCTGACAACACCAAGTCAAGGGTTGGGATCCCCTTACCCGTCATCTTTTAAAAAAAAAAAAAGTTGTAAGACAATAAACTCAAATATTTAATAATTTTAAATGCAAAAATGTTTAGAACACCAAGTAAATGTAAATTTATAAAAATATACATTCTCCTTCTTGTCTATGTTAGCAGGTAAAATAAACAAAAATGAAGTATTTAAAATATTAAAATTTATATACTTCAAAACCACAAAATTTGGTCATGAAAAATTGAAGACGAATATTATTTGATCCCCTTTAAAGCAGAATCTTTTTTTTTTTTTTTTTTTTTTTTTTTTTTTTTTTTTTTTTTTCCC
>NW_007727357.1:342715-343381 GCF_000696425.1 Galeopterus variegatus
GACGGGAGCGCCGCCGCGCTTCCCAGGCGGCGCACTATCCAGTGCGCCACCGGGCCGGCCCTAAAGCAGAATCTTAAAGTTAAAGAATGTTGGCAGTATCGTTTCACAAGAATGTTTTTTTCTGTAAAACTTTCTAGAAAAAGCTTTTCCTGTCTCCCCTAGTTGGAGAATGGTGAGAAGATATATTTGTGTGATATCTTCAAATATTTTCCGCTGACAAGGCCTTTTGGCTTTTTTCCCCGTCTTTTATTTATAAGGAACCATAGTTTTTGATTCTAAAGCATTTCTGGTTTGTCTTTAGTTTAGTTTTATCTTGTTCAGATGGAGATTCTGATGCACGCTTCCTGTGTTGTTTTCAAAACTGTCATGTTGATATTCCACATGTTTGGAAAGTCTGTGAATAGAGTAATAGTTCTTCTTGCAACAGAGTTTTGCTTTGCTGCCATGTAATGTCTGAGTAGGACTCAAGACATATTTCACATTTCAGGGTTTTTTATTCGTTTGTGTGTTTGTTTTTTTGACTTTGTTATTGTCTCCTTTTCAAAGCATATGCAAAAATCGAGAGATTAGTATAATGAACTTTCATGCCTGGTTTCAACAATTATCAACCTATGGCCAATCTTGTTTCATTTATACACATAACTTCTCCCAGTCCCCCTGCTCCCA
>NW_007727357.1:343611-344118 GCF_000696425.1 Galeopterus variegatus
TGCATCTCTAAATGAAAAGGGCCCTTTAAAGCATACCCATGTACCTTAAGAATTGATAGTTTCTCATTTTAATAAAGTACCCAATGTTTAGATTTTTCCAATTGTTTCGTACATTTTTTTCTAGGCTCAATAAAAACTTTTAATTACACTTCAAAGACTTTGTATAGTGCAACAGTGAATATTTGCTGTTAACATTTTCAAGAGTCCATTTTATCAAATGGAAAGTGAATCTGTATTTTCATTCCCCTGTCCCTCAGTACTCCAGTTGGGTTTCCTGTCTACTCCAATCTCCCAGAAGTTTCCTCTAGTTTTGGTTACCAACCAATACATCAAAAATTCCAGCTGCTTTGGTCTCCAATTTGGGGAAGACAGAAGTCTACTGTCCCATACCCACCAAGACCCAATCACAGTCCCTAAGCTGTTAGATAGGAAAGTAGGGGCCGGGAGTCCCTTCAGTTATACACACATCATCCTTTAAAATAGTGTGTGTGTGTGTGTGTGTGTGTG
>NW_007727357.1:344470-354847 GCF_000696425.1 Galeopterus variegatus
GAGAGAGAGAGAGAGAGAGAGAGAGAATTGATAATGAAGAAAGGGGTGAAAAGCTCTGAAAAACTGTACAAGAAAATAAAACAGAAGGAGAGAAGTCTTGGAGGGAGAAATACCCTAAAACATGAGAGACAGGAGACTACCTCCTGTCCATGATTCTTTACCCATTTTGGTGTAGTGGGGCAGGATGAAAGACACGTCTCTAGGCGGCCAGCCGCAAAAACAGAACAAAACAAAAACACACACACAAGTGTCTAGGGAGAGGAGGGTGTGGAGCTGACAAAGCCAGTTTCCAAGATCTCACTAGGGCGAGCTTAAAGAGAGAAGAGGGGCGCTCTGCTTCCATTATATTGCTGGTTCTTAGGGTAAAGAAGTGAGTGAGGGGCAAGAAGATTCAGAAAGACGTGTGGACCCAACCTTTCGGATGACCATATGCAGATAGAAATTAGAGGACTCTCTTGACTAAGTGCAGGAAGGGACAAACAAAAAGACAAGGGAAAGGGGAAACTGCTAAGAGATAGAGACCAAGATGTGCGGTGGTGGTGGTGAAGGTATAGAAATATGTTTTTCAAATTCTGATCCGGCCAGGGTGGAAGAATGTAGGGCGGCCATAAGAAATATCAAGGCTTCAGGTAGCTAGCACCTTTCAAATTGGACCCATGGCCTTTCCCAGGGGGTGGGACCAATAAAGTTTAAAGGGTCATCTAGGCCAAATGTCTCAAGTAGAAGTGCAGAGTTTGACATGCCTTCTTCTCATTGCATTTGCTGCACCTCTCCACCTGCAACACAGGGTTGGTGGAGGAGGTGGGGGGAAGGAAGGATGAGACAGGGAAGAAGGAATGCTTATCTCCTAGCTCCTGAGGAGACCTTCAACTGATAATCTCGGCCGTATGGCCGTATCAGACTGGGAAATGCAGTGGTTTTGGTATTGGGTGACTTCCAGAACCGGAACCGTTCTTTATTCTCTCTTCCAAGCATCCCTCCACAGGGTACCATGTCCGGGATGACTCTTCCCATCTGGGGAGAAGAAAAACACAAACAGTTCTATGTCTCAGAGATTCCCATTGTGAGCGGCCGTATCAGACTGGTTTTGGTATTGGGTGACTTCCGGAACCAGAACCATTCTTTATTCTCTCTTCCAAGCATCCCTCCACAGGGTACCATGTCCGGGATGACCCTTCCCATCTGGGGAGAAGAAAAACACAAACAGTTCTATGTCTCAGAGATTCCCATTGTGAGACAACATCTGTTGCCATAAGTCCAAGTGATTGGGGTATACATGTGTATGTCATGGCTACTCGGGGCTGAGAACCTCCACTGCTATGCTGAATGGGGTTCCCCTAGGCCAGCCTTGCCCCTGGGCCAGCAGGCAGGACTGGGGCAGTTGGAGGAAGGCTCAGGTGTGACCTTCTCATGTGCCTCTCCTAGGCTTGGCTCAGCTGGCCTGGGGAGATGTGCTGAGGAACACGCATCCTCTTGTCTCTTTCCAAACAAACTGCTCTCTCAACCTGACTTTTCAGGGTAGTGCTCTAAGTCCAGTGTACCCCAGATGGCCTGATCTGCTTAGAACTGTGCCCACCGCTGTCCTTATCTGGGCCAAGGGAAGGCAACAGCTTGTATTGTCCTTGGGCTGCTGGGACTGCAGGGACACTGAAGGGGTAGGGAACTGGGATTAAGAAAAAAGCTGCATTGTATTTTTCCACCTGTCAGAGGAAGGAGTGGGCTCTGACAGCAGGACTAAGACAACAGCCTTAGATGTTCACAGATGTTAAAAAAATACACACAATAAATAAAGTATCAACATTGCTCTACAACCTAATAACTCCTCCAAAGAGAGGATGAGTGCTCTGGAGAACCAGAGGTTTTTGCTGCTTCGGCTCCCTGTGCAAAAGTGCCTGGCACCTTGCCCCCAAGTGGCAGGTAAAAGCAGAGTAGTCTGATGGGCAGCTCAGTACCAAAATAAAATAAGCCTAAGAGATGAAGTGAGAGAGGGCTGATGGCAGCTGCTTGGACTCTGGATTGGTAGTAAGCACACTCAGTATCCAGCTCTTCTCAGGATCTCAAGGATGCAGATGGAGCGGGAAGAGAAAAGAAGAGTTGGCAGGGTGGGAGTGGGGTCCTTAGGCCATGATTGAGTGGAGGGACTGAGTGAGGGAGCCCAGTTCAATAAGAGAATTAAAAATAGTGGGGGCAGGGGATCCAGGCGTGGAACCTATTCAGCAAGAACAGTTCAAAGTCTTTGTCCCTGTGCCAGACAGGTCACCTGGCCCAGGGCAGGGCTGGGTATGTGGTGGGGGCATTTGGAGAAGGTGCTATCCTCCCCACTCTGCCCCCAACCCAGAGTAGTGTGGGAAACAGCAGGCTTCTCTCTCAACCACTGGTTACTAATGTCTCGAGTCCACCAGCTCTGGTCGGAGGCTGAGTTTCTTGAGGCTCTCTTAGCCCACCACAGTGACAATGGTGGATGGTGTAGCTGAGATGATTCTGGCTGAGAGGCCCTTCATGAGGCCCCAAGGCCCCTCTTCTGCCATCAGCTACCCCTCTTCTGCCGTCAGCTGTCTGAAGGTCAGGATGGCGGAGTTCTTGCCCTCAATCTGCACGTGGGTTCGGATGACATCCATGGAATTGGTGAGGATGGAGGCAGTGGTTGCAGCCAGGGGCCCCGAGATGGCTTGAAAGACTATGTGAGGGCACTCCTTAGGACTCAAGTAGGAGAGCTGCTCCTTGCACTGCATCATCAGGTGCTGGGAGACTTCATCAATGGGCACCGTGATGCTTTGGGCCATAAGGGAGGCTGAGCCACCAGCCACCAGTGATTTGACTGTGTTGCTCTGGCTGTAGTTAGCTACAAACTCCCGGGTGAGCTCATAAGTGGTGACATAGCACTGGCCAGAGATGAGGGTACAGGTGCTGACCAGGAACCCCCTGTAGAGGCCAGTCACACCATCTGCTCGCAGGATCTTGATGAAGGTATCAAAGGTCCCATGGTAGAGGCTCTTGCCCTTCTGAAGCTGCAGTCAGGTGCGGATGAGGGTGAATGGGTGGACGCTGACACGGATCATCGTTGTCATTGCCACATCAAATACGTAGAACTTTTTGTTGTCCAGGTATTCCCACTCGATGATCTGGATGTTACGTTTGTCCTACATTGTGCCTGGAGAACTTCTCAGACTCTAGCAGTTCCACCGTGTCTGAGACGAACTCCAAGGCCAGACCTCTAGGCCGCAGTCCCCACTCTATCCTGCTGGCCTCCAGCTGCATCTTCCTCCATCTCGATTCGGCTCCCAGTACTTTCTCATATATATATATATATATATTTTTTTTTTTTGCACATGGCTTGTTGGAGACTTCAGACTTTTTAAAATTTTGAAATAAAAATTTTGGACCAAGCAAAATATACAGTTTGGGCACTGAAAGGCGGTATTCACGAAAGTCTCATGGCAACCACTGGATGGAGAATGGTAGACATGGAGCCAGGCCCTGCCTCTAGGGGTCAGAGTGCAGCGGGCAGCAGAAGTCCTTCACTGGCTCTGCAAACAACCACCCATTGACCAGTAATGCTGTGCCCACCTGACAGGGCAGTGCACAAGACAGACTCAGTCTGAGGGACCTAAGGGAAACCAGAACACTGGCATTTACTGCCACGTTTGCACATGGCATGATATATACCCTTGTAGTGGAACCCAGAAGAGAGTGGAAACTAATTTTGCCCTAGAAAGTGTTATGGAACAAGCGATGTTTGAGGTTAGCCTTGAAGAATGGGTAGCAGTTTGTTAAGAAGAGAAGGTGGAGGAAGAGGTGTCTCATCCATGCAAACAGCAAGTGCAAAAGCATGGAAGTGAGGGGCTCCTGGTGTGTCGAGGACAGACAGGAGGGATGGGCTGGGCACATGGCAAGGCTGGTGAGAGATGAGGCTGGGGCTGGATGGACTGTGGAGGGCTGGAGGACAGGCTAAGGAGTGGGGTCTTCCAGGACCTATTGGAGGAGATGGCATGATTCTCTCCTGCGACCATGAAGCAGGGGAACAGAACAACGAGGGTTATTTGGATTTTCAGGCCCTCCCTGAAGCCCCACATCCACTGGACCAGGAGTCCCATGGGGGCGGGCCTCTGTCTGCCCTGTCTCCACGAATCTCCAGGGACAACGCAGTGGCTGGTGCGCAGCAAGTGCTCAGCAGTGGTCTCCTGAATGATGGCCTCTGCAGTGTTCCCAGTGCAGGGTACTCCTGCCCACTGTCAGCTTAGGGAAATGTGGTGGCTTTTCCAAATGCATGAGCTGTTAAGCATTAGGACTTGGGCCACAGCTATGCTGAATGGGGTTCCCCTAGGCCAGCCTTGCCCCTGGGCCAGCAGGCAGGACTGGGGCAGTTGGAGGAAGGCTCAGGTGTGACCTTCTCATGTGCGTGTGTGAGGAAGTGCCAACATTTGCAATCCCTGAGTGGGCTGACAGTTAACTCCCCCAAGACTGGCTGAGGTTGGAGGACTCATTCATTTATTTCCTTTTAATAACATTGTTGCTTTGGTAAAATAATAATAACAATAATAATAATAATAGTAATAAAATACACATGCTCATTGTGGGCAAACTCTAGTGATACAGAAAAGTAGGAGGAAGGGAGTAAATCAAATCCCTAGGTTTGCTGACCTACCACTATCACCTAGAATCATGGAGAACACTTTGGAGAACAGCCTTCCAAGCATTGTTCTGTCCATAAATACAAGCAGTTAAACGTAGCACAGTTTTATGTCGACGGTATTACAAGATTCATGCTGTTCCATAACCTGCTTTATTCACTTAGCGACTTGTTATGACACTGTTTCCTGTCAGTTACTACAGATCTGTAACATTTTAAACAGCCACCAGTACGTTTTGCATGGATGTTCCATAACTTGCCCAGCCAGCTCTCTATTGTCAGAAATTTGGTTTGTTTCCAAATTTTCTCTGCAATATGCTGGAGAATATCATTCATCTTTTTTTTCAGATGTGCAATAAATGCCTGGCGGTAAATATTTAGAATAGCTGGGGTAGCTGTAGCTGGGGCTAAAAGAAGAGTTCCATTCACTCCCTGAGTCCTAATGCCAAGCTGGGAGGTCGCCATGGCAACCTCCTCCATCCTCACACGTGGAGTGCCACTAAGTCACAGCTCCAGTCTGGGAGGAGGGTCAGAGCTGGAGGGAAACAGTCTGTTTTCAAGCAATTTTATAAACCCAGGGCAGAGGAACAGGAGAGAACATTGATGCAGAGCCAAGATGGTTTAGGGTGCAGAGGTGGTAATAGACACCATTTTTAAGCACTTGTTATCTTGTAGATATCATGGTTTTCCATGCTCACAAGAGCCATTGATACTTACATTGTCTTCATTCAACTGATAAGAAAATCAGAGATTAATTAATCTGTCCAAGGGCACACAGTAAATCATGGAGCCAGGATTTGAAAGCGGCCGGCATGCGCTTCTCAGAATTCTCCTCACTGCCTGGTTGGGGGTGTCCAGCCTCTCCACAGCCATCCCTGGGACCTCTGTTCCTGGGTCCCCAGCCCCCTAGTGCATTCACACCTGCCGCATTCAGGTGGGGTGCACACTGATTCTTTATCTGGCCACTTGGCTCTCCATACTCTACACCAGCTCCTGCTGAACTACGGACAGTTCCCTGAACTGTATATTCTCACCCTACCTCCGTGTCCTCGCTGTGGCCGTACCCTCAGCTCTCCCCCATGGCTGCTGCACTACTGTTTATTCTTCAAGACTTATCCCAAGCTTCATTTCTTCAAGAAGTCTTCCCTGACTCCCTAGTGTGACGCCCCTCCTCTGTGTTCCTCTAGAAGCATCTGGTTCTAACCACTGTTTTACCATTAGATGTGCTGTGAGCCAATCCACACCAGAATGTGGGCTCTTAAGGGATGGAACCTTCGTATCTGCTTCTCCATCCCCATATCCTTCCATAGCCTCAGACATACAGTAGGTATTCACTAAGTGTGCTGAGTGAACATGAATAAATGATCGAAACGATCGAGCATATTCTTGTCCATTTTCCATTTCTGCTGCCAGCCCTAGGGCAGGAGAGGAGAACGCAGATACTTCATTAACCCAAGCACACTGGATGAGTGCCCGGCCCACCAGGAGCTGCTCCCTGCTTCCCTTCCTCTCACCTGGCTGGTCCCCAAGCACTGCCCACAACATCTGTGCCCAACTTCCATCTTCCTTAAGCCTGGTCCACCTTGTCCTCCCACCACAATTCCTATGCATGCCCTGCCAGGGAAACCGAGGTACTGGGTGAGTCCTTTATCCCACACCCACCCCAACTTTGTTTTGCCCCATCAGTCCTTTGAACATGACTTTTCTTCATCCCTTGGGATCCTCTGTGTGTGCTCCTCTCCCTTTGGAAGAACTCAAGTGCACCCTGGGTCTTGAAAGTCACCTCTCTCTGACTTCCAAATCTGTAGTCAAACTTCTCCTTCAAGGCATGGTCACATATTTTAAAATTGCAAATCTGTGCCAATCAAAGTCAATCTATGTGAAAACTGCCCTGGTCTTCTCCCTTCCTTCATTGGTATCATCATTTCCCAGCCCCTGTGAAAAGGTGGTCTGAGACCTGCATGCTTGAGAATCTGGCTGAATTTGCCTGAGTTTCCCCTGTGATCAGGAACCTGACTTTTATCACCAGGGCCCCAAACTCTCCAAAGCCCCTGCCAAGCCTGGCAGGAGTGGTGGGGGCTGCAGTAAACCCAAGAGCAGCGGCTTGCGGGGTGTAGCCAGTTGTCGCATGTGCAAATTCAGCCCAGGGCTATAGACGTTCAGAGTTGTCAAAAGAAGCTGGGAGTCCAGGTATTTGTGTGAAGTCCTTTGATTTTTTAATGTTGGTCCAGGACTTTTGCTTTTTGTTTTATTCTTTGTAGACTTTATATTTTAAGCAGTGTCAAGTTTACAAAAAATGTGCAGAAGGTGCAGAGTTCCCATAGACTGCCCCCCAACCCCTTCCCCCCTATTGTTAGCATCTTTCATTAGTGTGGTATGCTTGTTAAAATTGATGAAGCAATGTTGATACATTAACTAATGTCCATAGTTTACATGAGGGTTCACTCTTTGCGTTGTGCATTCTGTGGGCTTTGTCACATGCATAATGTCATGTAACCATCATTACTGTATCATGCCAGTTATTTTGAAAACACTTTAGAAGCCAGAAGTCTCTGCTGTCCAAACTCATCCCAATTTGTCCCTCCTTTTCATAGTTTCTACCCCACCTGGTATTCAGCCCTTTTCACCTCTCTCTCTACTCCTTAGAGCTTCTTGTCCCTGGACATGGACAGTTTTCCATCTGTCTCCATTTTATTTCTGTACTGTCTTGTTTCTGTCTTTTATCGTTTTCCCTCACGTTTACAAACTTTTTTTAGAAAACTTTTAGTGGAGATATAAAATGAAAAGCTTTCTCAATTGGTTTTGTTTGTTTGCTTGTTTGTTTGTTTGTTTTGCCTAAAATGCATTTTATTTGCCTTTAGTTTAGAACTTACTTTAACTTGAAATAAATAAAAGTTGTAATTTTTTTCCCTCAGGATTTAAAGATTACAGTATATTATTTTCTCCATTAAATTATTTCTGTTGACAAGTCAGATGCCATTCTTCTTGCTGTTCCCTTGAAAGCTTCTCTAGATGTTTTAAATATTTTTACTTATTCTGTTTAGTAACTTAACTCTGATTTGCCTAGGTTTAGCTTTCCTTTCTTCTCTTTTTAAAATATGACTAGTAATTTTCTTAACCATAATATCTTTTATCATTCTAATGTCTCATTTTCATTCTTCTTCGTTTCAGGAAATCCAGTTAAATGTGTTTTAGTTCCACATTTTTTTAAATTTTATCTATTTTTTTCTCTCAGTATTTCAGTTTAGAATTCTTTTGTTGAAAAGTCTTTCAGTTCACTAATCTTGTCTATTGCTATATTTAATCCTTTGTTAAACATGTCTAATGTGTTTTAGATTTCTGATCTTTTNCATTAACCCAAGCACACTGGATGAGTGCCCGGCCCACCAGGAGCTGCTCCCTGCTTCCCTTCCTCTCACCTGGCTGGTCCCCAAGCACTGCCCACAACATCTGTGCCCAACTTCCATCTTCCTTAAGCCTGGTCCACCTTGTCCTCCCACCACAATTCCTATGCATGCCCTGCCAGGGAAACCGAGGTACTGGGTGAGTCCTTTATCCCACACCCACCCCAACTTTGTTTTGCCCCATCAGTCCTTTGAACATGACTTTTCTTCATCCCTTGGGATCCTCTGTGTGTGCTCCTCTCCCTTTGGAAGAACTCAAGTGCACCCTGGGTCTTGAAAGTCACCTCTCTCTGACTTCCAAATCTGTAGTTCAGTCCTTTGAACATGACTTTTCTTCATCCCTTGGGATCCTCTGTGTGTGCTCCTCTCCCTCTGGAAGAACTCAAGTGCACCCTGGATCTTGAAAGTCACCTCTCTCTGACTTCCAAATCTGTAGTCAAACTTCTCCTTCAAGGCATGGTCACATATTTTAAAATTGCAAATCTGTGCCAATCAAAGTCAATCTATGTGAAAACTGCCCTGGTCTTCTCCCTTCCTTCATTGGTATCATCATTTCCCAGCCCCTGTGAAAAGGTGGTCTGAGACCTGCATGCTTGAGACCCTGGCTGAATTTGCCTGAGTTTCCCCTGTGATCAGGAACCTGACTTTTATCACCAGGGCCCCAAACTCTCCAAAGCCCCTGCCAAGCCTGGCAGGAGTGGTGGGGGCTGCAGTAAACCCAAGAGCAGCGGCTTGCGGGGTGTAGCCAGTTGTCGCATGTGCAAATTCAGCCCAGGGCTATAGACGTTCAGAGTTGTCAAAAGAAGCTGGGAGTCCAGGTATTTGTGTGAAGTCCTTTGATTTTTTAATGTTGGTCCAGGACTTTTGCTTTTTGTTTTATTCTTTGTAGACTTTATATTTTAAGCAGTGTCAAGTTTACAAAAAATGTGCAGAAGGTGCAGAGTTCCCATAGACTGCCCCCCAATCCCCTTCCCCCCTATTGTTAGCATCTTTCATTAGTGTGGTATGCTTGTTAAAATTGATGAAGCAATGTTGATACATTAACTAATGTCCATAGTTTACATGAGGGTTCACTCTTTGCGTTGTGCATTCTGTGGGCTTTGTCACATGCATAATGTCATGTAACCATCATTACTGTATCATGCCAGTTATTTTGAAAACACTTTAGAAGCCAGAAGTCTCTGCTGTCCAAACTCATCCCAATTTGTCCCTCCTTTTCATAGTTTCTACCCCACCTGGTATTCAGCCCTTTTCACCTCTCTCTCTACTCCTTAGAGCTTCTTGTCCCTGGACATGGACAGTTTTCCATCTGTCTCATTTCTCTATAATATTCTAAGCTCCCGAAGGCACTCAGGGGTTTAATGTAGAAGCCTTAGTCTCCCCAGTGCCTACAAGGGGGCCTCGAGTGCTTCTGAGATTCACACTCTGTGTGTTGAGTAGATGCCTGCACGTGTGTGTGTGTTGGGTCTGAGTCTTCCAGGGAAATTGCTTTGGAAGCAGTTGATGGCATGTGGCAAGGGATGGAGAACTGGCAAATCTCTAGTGGTAGTGGCTGTGGGGAGGAGAAAGGATGTGTCCCAGCAAGCACAGTTTAAGAGAGAGGAGAGTTGAGAACAAACACAGCTTTGAGGGGAAGGGATGCTTGAATCCTTAGGAAGAGTGAGGGGAGGTCTCCAGGGCTAAAGGAAGGAGCTGCCCCCCATAGAAAGCCCAAGTTGGGGTCTCGAACTCCTCTGGTTCAGGGCCCTTCATCTACAAATGGAAACATTGAGGCCCAGAGAGGGGAGATGAGTTTACCCAACACCCCTGCGAAGGACTGTGGCAGAACAAGACTCAAGCCCAATGCTGTCTCTGCCTCTTGCAACTGTAACCTGAGTTACAGAGGGAGGCTCTCTAAGAGGAAAGGGCATTTAATTGGGAGTAGGGCATCACAATGAACTATGTGCATATTCAGGGCGGTGAAGGAAGACAAAGGGTTTTAAAGAAAAAAATGATTACATCATTGTTTTGGGATAATTATCAGTGGCTACATAGATCAATAGCAAGGTGACGCCAGTCCGAGCGAGGTTGGACAGACAGTTGCTGATGTCCTTGCAGAAGTATTTTTTATTAAGGTTGTGATGGCTTCTTTGCAAGGCTGTGGCTTTGCAGAGTCCTTTGTGATAGTTTTTGTTATCAGGCCTAAGCGCTTCAGAACTACACCCTTCATGGCCTTTCCCTGGCTGTATTTGTCAGGGGGTTTAATATAAGTGACTCCATTCTGATTCTGAAAACTTTCACACAACCATCGCAGATGGAGACTGCCCTACCCTTTCACTTCCACCTTCTTGAAGAATGACCTCA
>NW_007727357.1:355400-358771 GCF_000696425.1 Galeopterus variegatus
AACCATCGCAGATGGAGACTGCCCTACCCTTTCACTTCCACCTTCTTGAAGAATGACCTCAGCCCTGCGCCCCAAGCAGAGCAGGGAGAAGGCCAGGGTGTGGCTGGCAAGCTTGCAAGCTTTGTGTGCAGACCTGTAGGGCATCACAATGAACTATGTGCATATTCAGGGCGGTGAAGGAAGACAAAGGGTTTTAAAGAAAAAAATGATTACATCATTGTTTTGGGATAATTATCAGTGGCTACATAGATCAATAGCAAGGTGACGCCAGTCCGAGCGAGGTTGGACAGACAGTTGCTGATGTCCTTGCAGAAGTATTTTTTATTAAGGTTGTGATGGCTTCTTTGCAAGGCTGTGGCTTTGCAGAGTCCTTTGTGATAGTTTTTGTTATCAGGCCTAAGCGCTTCAGAACTACACCCTTCATGGCCTTTCCCTGGCTGTATTTGTCAGGGGGTTTAATATAAGTGACTCCATTCTGATTCTGAAAACTTTCACACAACCATCGCAGATGGAGACTGCCCTACCCTTTCACTTCCACCTTCTTGAAGAATGACCTCACCCTGCGCCCCAAGCAGAGCAGGGAGAAGGCCAGGGTGTGGCTGGCAAGCTTGCAAGCTTTGTGTGCAGACCTTGGTTGTGGCCTGTGGTGCAGGGGAAGGAGGTGAAGGTAGGGGGTGGGGCCACAAAGTCCACCTCTCCTCTGTCTGCCCTCAGCAGCTCCTCCTCCAGGAAAGTGGGATAGCCAGCAAGCGTAGGATAATGCTTGAGAGGGAGAAGAAACTCCAACTCCTCTTCTCTACTGGGGTCCCCCATCCCTACCCCCACACGCACAGACTCCCTCAACTCTGTCCCCAAATAGCCAAAAAGACACACACTTTCTGCTCTGCTGCAAGAGACCAGAGGGGTGACATGCCACATGTGGTCACACCTCTGCTCCTTTGCCCAAGCTGTACCTTGTGCCGGCCATGCCCTCTCCCTTTCCCGGCCAACAGAATCTTCCTGATCTCTTGTGTTCCATTCATCTCCTCTGTAGCGCCGGTCCTAACCCTCCACTGCCTCCCCCAGACATGAAGGCACCCCTGCTGAGATGTTTACTGGTTTTCATGTCTCTCTTCTTTTGTGGGGAGCCCTTTAAGACTCGGGCTGCGGTTCTGCTCTGTGTCCAGCCGTGAGCAGAGTGCCTGGCACATGGATGGATGGACAAATGAATGAATGGACTGCCTCTGAGTAGAAAAGTTGGCAAGTTTTTATGGAGTCTCTACTTTTATCTAAAAATAGATCCAGCTCCTGTCTTCAAGCCCTAAATCGTGGCTGCCCAAATGGCCACACCTGAAAGAATCGAGAATGGTATATAATCAAGCTAGTAGAAATAATGACCATTTACTGAGTTGCTTCCTCAGGCCATACTCTGTGCAAAGAGCCTTATGTCCATGATCTCATTTCAGCCTCACGCAACTTGTGAGGGAGGAATGGAGACCAAGGCTGAGACAGCTAAGCAGCACGTTCAAGGGCACCACCTAGACAGTAAAGAAGAAGGGACTGAACCCCAGAGCTGTGTGGCCCCAAAGTCTGGTTTCAGCCTTCTCACTACACCTAGAGGGGTTCCAGGAGGGAGAGGCAGCCAGGAGGATGAGGAAGGTGTCCCTCCTGGAGGAGGTGGACTGTCCTGGAAGGCTGCTAGAGCAGTGAACACTTGGAGAATCATCGAGGCCTGGGGACAGACCTGAAGCCTAGACAGAGGGGAGAGACTCCAAGGAGTTGCAGGGGGTGGGGTGGGGTGGGGTGGCCATTACCCCAGCCTGTGCCCACCTTGAGTGGACCATGGTGACAGTGTGCTGGCTGCAGCTCCTCAGGGCCCTGGCTTGGTAGGTTGCTCATGTCCCTTGCTGGGTCCCTGTTGCCTTCCTTTCTTCCCCACCCCCTGACCCAGGGTTCCCTGCAGGTGAGAATCAGGCCCATTGCCTCCTGGGCCATGCCGATCACCTTGGGTGTGGACATTTCCTGTGTCAGAGGGCAAGTCCAGTGCAGCCTGCAGAGCCGGCTTCTCCCCGAAGTGTGCTGCTGAGGGAATGCCTCTCCCAGCCAGTGGGGCCAGTTTCCAGGGTGGGGTGGCGGGGCAGGAACAGGTTTCTGCAAAGGAACACTCCCTTCATTCACTGACTGGTAGACATGACCATTTCCTTCCACTTGGAGCTGGCCCTGGGTTCCAAGTCACCTGGAAGACACGGCTTTACTCTTGTTCACCAGACACTGCAGGGACTGTGGTCCTGAGCCTTTCTCGGCTCACAGACACCACTGAAAATTTGATGGAAGCCGTGGTCCCTGTCCCCAGTGACACATACACACACAGGAGCACATACACGCACACACATGAACCTGCACACACACGCATAATTTTACCTATAATTTGATGAACTCCCTGAGGCCCATGCATGGGTTTCCATGGACCCCAGGTTAGAAACCCCCTCCTAGGTGTTGTTGAGGCTGAGGGCCCACTCTCCTGAATGTGTTCTCTGTAGTAGCAGCAGCACCGCAGAGAGCTGCTCTACTCTTATACTTTATTAACTACAAATGAGATAATTTGTAGTTAATAAAAATTATTAACTAAATAATATTAACTAAAAACAAACAAAAAACACAGAAGATAAGTGTTGGTTGGCAAGGATGTGGAGAAATTGAAACCTTCGTGGAATTGGAAAATGGTGCAGCCACTGTGGAATAGAGTATGGTGATTTCTCAAAAAGTTAAACATAGAATTACCATACGATCCAGCAATTTCATATGCATTTATGTACTGCTGGCATTTATGGAGCATTTGTAGTTAATAAAGTATGGGCACATCCATTATCTCATTTTAGCTTCCTTTAACACTGGCCAAGTGAGCATTAATATCTTTATTTCACAGGGGACAATTTCATATGCATTTATGTACTGCTGGCATTTATGGAGCATTTGTAGTTAATAAAGTATGAGCACATCCATTATCTCATTTTAGCTTCCTTTAACACTGGCCAAGTGAGCATTAATATCTTTATTTCACAGGGGACAGAAATGAAAGTCAGGTGGAAATACTCAGCCCAGCCAAGTTCATACCTAGGTGATGGTGAAGGGGAGACCCAGTCCCAGCTACCCTAAGTCCTGAACCCTGTGTGTCTGCTCCTGTCACACTTCTTCAGAACATTCTCCAAGCTCAGGCAGTCCAGGATGTGTGTTAGAGTATACCAAGGAATGTTGGGAGAGGCTTCTCGTCCAGCCATTCTCCTGTCTGGATACCTGGCAGCCGTGGTCCCCCAAACTCCTTAGATATACCATAGCATGTGCAACTGCAGATGAAAAAAATTCATGGCTCTCCATCATCAATACAGGCGGCC
>NW_007727357.1:359903-363842 GCF_000696425.1 Galeopterus variegatus
GCGGGAGCGCCACCGCACTCCCAAGTGGCGCACTGTAGCAGTGCACCACCGGGCCGGCCCTCCCAAGGGGAGTTTTAATTGACGGGTTTTAAGCAAGCAGGCACAGTTCCAGGAGGTCACACTGAGAGGGGATCACTGTGGCATATCTGCACAGTCCATGTGGGGTGTGGGGTCAGCAGGGCCAGTCAAACAGGCTGCCACTAACTGTCCCCTAGGGAGGTGGATGCCCGGGAGAGTTGTATGAGGCAGATATCTGGATCGATCACATTGAGGAACTGTGGGGAGGGTGGAACTGGAAACTGTGTCAAGAGTGATTGAGGCCTGCATCTGGTATGAGAAACTCCAACTTACCTTGAAAATGCGTGTTGAGGTAAAGCAAAGCTATAAGAATTAACAACAAATACGCTGATATTTTCTGTTTTGTTATTTCTGATACTATTCTATTTTTAAATGCTAGTCATGACTCACTAAATTAATTTGTGATCTATTGACAGGTTGTGACCTGAAGTTTGGAAAACACTGTGTGAAGAGACATAGTAATTGTGGTTTTAATGAATTGTGAGCCTACCTGGAAGTTGTTTGTGACTTTGCTGAGAGAGGCATTTGACCCTGGCCGCAGTGCATGTCATTCGGCTACGGAGTGACCTCAGCTGCTCACGCACCTGTGAATTGGTTCTTTTCTCCCTAGGGTGAGTTCATTGGCACTGGCAGGATGGGGCTGCTGGTCTTTCAAGCCGTATTGTACATCTGTGCTTCTCTTTCTACTGTTAGTTACAAACCTTGTTTAATCTTGACCTTGCCAGGCCCTTGCCTAATGACCTCGGACAACTTATTTCCTATCTGGGGACCTCATCTATAAAGTAGAAAGAAGAGTGGATTGAACGAGCCTGTACTTCTCAAAGTAGGAGGGTTTTTGCAGCAACAGGATGTATATGTATTTTTTTTCTGTAAGATTTGGAGAAAATAAATTTTTGGTTTAAAACAACCATAGCTAAGTTATGGAACAGACTACAAACTCATATGCTTATTTTTTTTATTTTTATTTTTTTGTCTTTTTCTGAGACCAGCCACACCACGCTCAACCAGTGAGCGGTGACCGGCCATCCCCATATAGGATCCGAACCCGCGGCAGGAGCACTGCTGCTCTCCCGAGTGCGCCACGGGCTCGGCCCCATATGCTTATTTTTTTAGGTATTTTTTTTATTGTGGTAAAATACATAACATAAAATGTATCATTTTAATCATCTCTGTACAATTCAGTGGCATTAAGTACATTCACAATGTTATACAACCATCACCACTGTGCATCTCCACAATTTTCTCATCATTGCAAATGGAAACTGTGTATCGATTAAATAATAACTCTCCATCATCCGCCACCCTGGCCCCTGCTAGCCTCTAGCCCACTTCCTGTCTCCATGAACTTGCCTATTCTGGGTACCTCAACTAAATGGAATCATAAAATATTTGTCCTTTTGCGTCTGGCTGATTTCAGTTAGCATAATGTTTTCACAACTCACCTATGTTGTAGCATGTGTCAGAATTTCATTCCTTTTTAAGGCTGAATAATATTCCATTAATGTATATACTACCTTTCGTTTATTCATTCATCTGCTGATGGACATTTGGGCTTCCACCTTTTGGCTATTGTGGATAATGCTGCTCTGAACATTGGTGCACAAATATCTGTTTGAGCCCCTCTTTCACTTCTATTGGGTATACACCTAGAAGTGAAATTGCTGGATCCTGCGGTAATTCTATGTTTAACTTTTTGAGAAACCACCCTACTGTCTTCCTCAGTGGCTGCACCATTTTCCAATTCCATGGTTTCAGTTTCTCCACATCCTTGCCAATGCTTATCTTCTGTGTTTTTTGTTTGTTTGTTTTTACAATAGCCCTCCTAATGGGCATGAAGTGGTATCTCACTGTGGTTTTGAATTACATTTCCCTGATGACCAGCGATGCTGAGCAACTGTTCATGTGCTTGTTAGCCATTTGTATATCTTCTGTGGGGAAATTCTGTTTAAGTCTTTTGCCCATTTTTGAATTGGGTTGTTTGGGGTTGTTTTTTTTTTTTTTGTTCAGTTGTGGGAATGCTTTATATATTCTGGCTATTAATCTCTTATCAGACATATGACTTGGAAATCTCCCATTCTGTAGGCTGTCTTTTCACTCTCTTGACAGTGTCCTTTGAAACACCAAAGTTTTAAATTTTAATCATATGCATTTTTTAAGGTAAAGCAGGAGGCTGAAGGAGATTGGAACTCTGCTCCTAGGCTCTGTCTCCCTCTACCCTACTCCGGGGTGCAAGTTCAGTCCTCTGTGGTGGTGAGGACTGACTGCCAGGGCCATTCTCGCACAGGGATGGGATCGAGATTCTGCCTCGATTATCTTCTGGGCTTTATGCTGTTTTCTGTCAACTGCAATCCCCTTGAGCTGGAAGTTAAGGCAGCCACCTGGCCACTGTGGGCTCCTCATGCCTCTGAGTCAAAAGGCTAAGAAGGGAGTTATGGTGTTAGCTGGGGGACTGAGCTGGACTACCGAGGGGAAATTGGACTGCTCCTCCACAGTGGAGGCAAGGACAAGTGTGCCTGGAATACAGGAGATTCCTCAGGGCATCTCTTACTGTTATTACCATGTCCTGTGATAAAGGTCAATGGGAGATTACAACAACCCAATTCAGGAAGGAGTATGAATGACCCAAAATCTTCAGGGATGAAGGTTTGGGTCACTCCACTGGTTAAAGAACCACAACCGGCTGAGGTGCTTGCTGAAAGCAAAGAGAGTACAGAGTGGGTAGTAGAAGAAGGTAGTGATANGGAAAAGCATTATTTCTGGATATGTCTATGAGGGTGTTTCCAGAGGAGATTAGCATGTCAGCCTGAGTGGACTTAATGGGGGAGATCTGCCCTCAGTGTGGGTGTGCACCATCTAATCAGCTGGGGGCACGGATGGAACAAAAAGGCAGAGAAAATGTGAATTTTCTCTCTCTCTCTCTTCTGGAGCTGGGACACCCTTCTTCTCCTGCCCTTAGACATTAGAACTCCAGGTTCTTCAGCCTTTGGACTCCAAGACTTGTACCAGCTGTCCCCCACCCCCCCAACCCCCCTGTGTTCTCATGCCTTTTACACCACTGGCTTTCCTGGTTCTTAGGCTTTTGGATTTAGACTGAGCCATACTACAAGCATCCCAGGGTCTCCAGTTTGCAAATGCCCTGTCATGGGACTTTTCAGCCTCCATAATTGCTTGAGCTAATTCCCCTAATAAATGCCCTCTCACAGGTCCATATCTATATATATCCTATTGGTTCCATCTCTCTGGAAAACCCTGATTAATAAAGGTGCATATTTGTCTCATTTCTTTTTTTTTTTTATACATTTGTTGCAGACAAAGGACTGTCTTATTCATTTTTTTCCCCTGTGCAGTGAAGGAATAGAATATGAAGGATGCCTATTCCCTCCACTCTGTGTGACACAAACCTACACAATTTTTTTTTTTTTTTTGGCAGCTGGCCAGACAGGGCTCGAACCCTGGATCTTGGTGATATCAACACCCCACTCTAACCAATTGAGCTAACTGGCCAGCCCAACTATACAATTCTTATATCAGTTAAATTCTCAGGTTTTCCTGAAAGCTGCTGCAGCCCACAGAGAATAGTCAACTGTTCATTTAGCCCTTACCCTTACTTTCCACGTGATTGAAATGCAGTAAACAGTGGCTGAATGGAGAAATGGATGAATCCTATGCTTTTTCTTTTTCTTTTTTTTTCCTTTTTGTCTTTTTTCGTGACCGGCAACGGATCGCAACCCTCAGTGTTGCGCCCGTACCGGACCGGGACCGGGACCGGCAACGGAATTGCAACCCTCGGTGTTGCGCCTGCACCTCGCTCAGCCGGTGAGCGGCCGGTCTGTATGTGGGATCCGAACCCTCGGCGGGAGT
>NW_007727357.1:364646-366467 GCF_000696425.1 Galeopterus variegatus
ACGTGATTGAAATGCAGTAAACAGTGGCTGAATGGAGAAATGGATGAATCCTATGCTTTTTTGTATTCCCCTAATTTTTGCATGGTTGGACTGGTCGTCCTACCTAGATGGCGTGTGCTGTGACAGTAGAGACCATGTCTTTCATTTTTGCCTTTGGTATTGACACAAATCTAGGAAGAACCAGGGGATCAGATAAGCAGGTCTGTGAAGACCCAGCCTTGGTTCCCATTATTATTTGAAGCTTTTCTGGTGTGCTTGGGTTTCCCTCAGTACTGGACCTTTGTCCCTTGTCCTGATGCTGGATGAATCAGCGGTGCTTCTGGGAGTATGAGAGGCTTGGTGATTTGGACATGGAAAGCTAAGGGTGTACCATGGCCCATTTACATCAATTTTGTCTGTTTGCAAAGTATTAACATTTATGCATTAATTCGTTTTTGGCAGCTGGCCAGTACGGGGACCTGTTCCCTTGACCTTGGTGGTGTTAACACTGTGCTCTACCAAGCAAGCTAACTGGCCAGCCCCAATTTTTTTTTAACTTGGGTAAAATGTACATGAGCTTTAAAATCATTTTATTACTCTGTAATTTTGAAATATTTCATAACTATTTTAATTGTCCCAAAATATACATAACATAAACTTTACCATTTCAACCATCTTTAGTGTACAGTTCAGTGGCATTGAGTACGTCTGTCTCCAGAACTTTTTTTATTATCTCAGAAACTCAGTACCCATTAAACACTGACTCCCCATTCTTTCCCCCCAGCACCTGGCAACTACCTTTCTACTTTCTGTTTCTATGAACTTGACTGCTCTAGGTACCCCGTATAAGTGGAATCGTATAATATCTGTCCTTTTGTAACTGGCTCACTTCACTTAGTATAAGTTCTTCAAAGTTTCATCCTTGTAGCATGTACCAGAATTTTTTTTTTCCTTTTTAGGGATGAATAATATTCCATCTTATGTATAGATCACATTTTCTTTATCCATTCATTGGCTGATGAACACTTGGGTTGTTTCTACCTTTTGACTATTGTGAATAATGTTTACATCAGTGTTTTTAAGAAAGAAGCATATTTGTGACAATGAAACATAAACAGATTGTATTTTGCTACATAGTTCCAAATAATAACACATAGAACATAAAGAAATATAAGAAGCAAAAATAAACAAACCACAAGAACAAAAACCAATTTCAGTTCAAAGGATAAGCAGCATTGCTTCATTAAATAAGCATTTGCTAAAGGCCCCAGATGAGCCAGGCATACACCCTGAGTTTCCAACCAGCCACAGGAGGATCCGCCCCAACAGAGGCAGACGAGGACTAGGGAGTTAGCTTTGACTGTGGGTAGAATGTGGTTGGTGCCACAGAGGAGGTACAAGCAAGATCTTCAGGACTCCAGAGGCAGGGAAAGAACCCTCTGGTTGATGGGGTCTATGAGGAGTGCTCTAGGGAGATGGTAGACTTTGCTAAGTGAAGTGGGTAGGGGAGGTGTTGACTGTGGGAAGTTCCTTTGCTCTGCTCTCCTTTGCTAAACCCAACTTGTATTTTTCTGTTTCCTCAGCCTATCCTGAGGGCTTTGGGTTTCACGTTACTCGCAGCTATTAAGCAGTTGTAATCCTGCATTTAAGCAACCTTGTTACTCACTCTGAGTTGTCTGTCTCCAACAAGTGGCTGTATTTATTTGCCTGACCTGGTTCTTTTGGGTGTGTAAGGGCAACCAAGCTCCGGTCAGCCTTGTGGAAGAGCTGCTTCTCTTCCCGTGATCTGCAGCACAGCTCCTGGTTCTCTTCTGCTCACTGGGTGGGCGCAGACTTGCAACC
>NW_007727357.1:367238-369965 GCF_000696425.1 Galeopterus variegatus
AGCTATGCAACCTTGGGGAAATTACTCCACCACTCTGATCCTCATGTGTATCATGAAGGGACTGGGTGACCACTAAGGCTCTTTCTAGTTCTACAATCTTGTGATTACTGTCCTATTCCATCCAGGCTGCTATAACAAAATCCCTTAGATTGGGTAATTTATAAACAACAGAAATTTATTACTCACAGTTCTGGAGGCAGGGAAGTCTAAGATCAAGGTACCTGCAGATTCAGTGTATGGTGAGGGCCCGTTCCTCTTAGATGGCACTTTCTATGTGTCCTCACTTGGTAAAAGTGGTGAACAAGCTCTCTCAGGCCTCTTTTATAAGGGCACTAATCCCATTCATGAGGGTGGAACCCTCTTGACCTCACCTGCCAAAGGCCCCACTTCTTAATCTCATTAGAGATTAAGTTTCAATATATGAATTTTGGGGGGACTCAGACATTCAGAACATTGCAATCACTTGCATCATGATTTTATTACCTGTCTGCAGCACTGTTGGAGTGGTTGACTCAGCAGTCTGATAGTTTTGATATTGTTAAGGAAGCTTGATTTTTTTTGCCATCACTAGCAAGTGTATGGCCAATAGTTGAACAATCTGATGCTCCTGATGCAGATGGAGTTAGGCTGAGACTGACCAGATTTCTTCCTGCTGTCCTCTTTCAGGGACGCAGCCCGGGCACCGGCTGGCTAGAGGAACCCCAGGCCGAGTCAGAGCTTGAGTGAGGCCTGGGAAGGGGGACAAGCTGTCACCCACTGGCCTTGCCAGCCCCGCTTCAAGATGCTCAGCCTGAAGCTCCCCAGGCTGTTCAGCATAGACCAGATACCCCAGGTATGTGCTCTGTTTGTTCCAGTGGTTGAGTTTCAGGGTGGCACCAGGGCATGGCTGCTGCAGCAGGGGACTGTTTGTCTTCAACTGATCTGTTCTGAACAGGCCGTCTCTTCACGGCTTCCTTCACGGACTCCCTGCGGGCAATGAGAACCTCCTCCTTCCCCACCTAAACCACACCTGGAAATGGAAGTGATCCCCAAACTGTTTAAGTTGTAACCATTCCCTGTGACACCTGTGTTTTATCCAGAAGCAAAGTCATTATTATTATTTTTTTAACTTTTGTTTTCTTTTTGGCGGCTGGCTGGTATGGGGATCTGAACCCTTGACCTTGGTTTATAACACTGCACTCTAACCAACTGATCTAACTGTCCAGCTCCAAAGTCATTGTTGAGGTTACAGGTTCAAGCTAAAGAGATGAGGCCGGCAGCAGCCATCTGGGTAGCATAGGTTTTCTAGGACCCTCCTATGGGTGATTGAAAGCAGGCCAGAAGTGAAGTCATCTTAGGGCCTGGCTTTGCTGTCTTCCTCATTACTTGTAGGAGGTCCAGGCCAGGCCTGGGTTAGGACGATGGGGAGGGTTGTAGAATGGGCCTTAGCACCACCTTTTAATGGACTCCTGGGCCTGGGAGCTCGCTGGCAGCCCTGAGGTATACGGGACTCACTGACAAAATGCTTTGATAAGCCTTAGGTGAGGTCACTCTGTGTGTACCCCCTTCTTCCATTGCAAATAAAACATCATTTCATTGCACCCCTGTTTCAATTTCGACTATCCTTTTTTGACTGAAGAAGAGTGTTATTTCATGATGGGAAGTTTTATTTGGAGGATATCACGGACTGGAGGAGAACCCCTCTCTGCTCAGCTGATTGTCAAGCACTTACAACTTTTCCCAAGGAAAATAATTCCTAAACTAACTCAGCATCATGAACGGAAGATTAAGAGAAAGCAAACTGCCAAGCCCCCACCTCAAAAGCCTGTGAAGTTAGGCTGTTCCAGGAAGAGGGCTCTGCGGGAAAACTGTAAATGATGAAGAATGTGGCAGGGAACAGGCAGGTAGAAATGAGGCCTGTCCCCACGGCACTGGGGAGCAGAACACCTGCCGCAGCAATCACTGGGTCACGTGCTTCTCTTCCTGGTGCCCTTCACAGGTGGGTCTGCCTGGGGAGCCGCAGGGGCCGTGGGAGTGGGAACCTTTGTGATTCCTTGACTCATTCACTCCTGAACTTTGTCCTGACTGCCTACTCTGTGCAAGGTGTTACTCTGGGCGGGATTCAGAGAATAATCGCATACGAATCCTGTCCTCAAGTAGCTCATGTGTTGGTTAGGAAGATTCTTAAATGTGCATGAGCAGTTCTGTTGTAAGTGGGGTAGGGGGTGTCTGTCCTAAGAGAGGGACAGATAGTTTTAGAGGAGGCATCACTTCTGTCATGTGGAAGGAAGAGATCAGGGAAGGCTTCATGAAGGGGGTGATCTTAAAGATGTGTTTTGAGGGGTGGGTGCATTTGAGGGGTGGAGAGAGCATTCTGGTGGAAGGAATAGTGTGAGCAAAGATCAGGGAAGGCTTCATGAAGGGGGTGATCTTAAAGATGTGTTCTGAGGGGTGGGTGCATTTGAGGGGTGGAGAGAGCATTCTGGTGGAAGGAATAGTGTGAGCAAAGGCCTGGAGGTGGGAAATCATGGGCAGGTGAGGGGACTCTTGGGGGTGGGGCTTATGTGCGTCTGCTTGGATGTCTCCTGGGTGTTTTGGTCAGGGTTGGGTTCTGAGCACATCCCAGGAAAGAAGTGAAAGGAGGAAGAGTGGTATCAGTAGGGGTTTTGGGGGGCCGAGCCCGTGGCGCATTCGGGAGAGTGCAGCGCTGGGAGTGCAGCAGCGCTCCCGCCGCGGGTTCGGATCCTA
>NW_007727357.1:370916-372107 GCF_000696425.1 Galeopterus variegatus
AAAAGGACAAAAAAAAAAAAAAAGTAGGGGTTTTGGGTAACCTGAGTGGATTCTGATTCTGAACGGGATTCTGGAGATTCTGGAGGTTGGGACCAGACAACCCCAGGAGAGGCTGAGAGCTAAAGATGAACATGTCCTCTGTCCAGTTTTTCATAAATGAAGGGATGACGGTATCCTTTTTAGGGAAATGGCACAAGTTGGAGGCAGAGAATCAAAATCACACCTTGCATCTACCATTTGCTTCAAAACCTTCCTTGGGCTCCAGCCCCTACTGGGCTTCCCGGCATCATGCCCAGGGTTCATGAAGCCACAGAGAAAACACAGTGCCTCTGCCTGCCTGGAGGGTAGTTTTACTTGGGGATTTGAGAGAAAGGCATTTTTTGGTATTAAAACAGGTGCAAGTGTATTAAGAATAAAATGCACAATTTGCATGAATATTAAAATAGGAGACTTCATACAAATGTTAAGCTTACTTGTGGTGGGCTCTGTGCGTTCCATTACTTGGTTTACAGAGTGACCTCAGTCAAAATACTCAGTCTCTCTACCTCAGTTTCTGCATCTGTAAAATGGGAGTGATAATAGTATCTGCTTCCTATGGTTGTGAGAGTTAAATGAAATAACCCATTTGAAGTGCCAGGCACATGGTAAACAATAATTTTGCCTGTCATTATTATTATCAGCTCTCCTATGCTCTCCAAGGCATTTTGAAGGGTAGAGCATGTCAGCAGGAGTCTTTGACAAGTCCCATCCCCAGACTCCAACCCTGGCTCCCCAGCCTGGCATCTATCACTTTCGCCAGCCTGACCCTCCCCCACCTCTTCCACCATTTCCCATCCGCAGACCCTCTTCTCCAGCCATACCGATGTTGTCTTTATTCTCCCCAAGAGATTCGACACTCCCCACTTTTCTGTTTGAAGAAAGCTTGTCTCTCCCCCACCCTGTGTTCCCTCCTTCTGGCTTCCCTCTCCATGCATCTGCAGGGGCCACTCCCTTCCCTGAGCTCTTTCAGCTGCTGGCTAGACCGCGCTGTACAGCAGCCTCTCCTTGTGTATGTCAGGCAGCTGTGTGGGCTGGGCCACTCCACTACCCTCTCTGGGACTCATTCATCAAGAGGGGGTGGCATGCCCACTTCTCTGCGTGGTCAGGGTCACAGTCCTGGTGCATTCCTGGCTGACAGACTGTTCACAGGAA
>NW_007727357.1:372908-376690 GCF_000696425.1 Galeopterus variegatus
TCTCTGCGTGGTCAGGGTCACAGTCCTGGTGCATTCCTGGCTGACAGACTGTTCACAGGAAAGGGCAGTTTCTCCCTTCCTTAGAAGGCAGGACTTGTGCATATTCCTCATAATTTGTAGTCTCCCTCGTGCCTAAGAATAGACCTGGGTATTTTAGGGGGTCATTAAAGATTTAAACAAACACCACAAGGAATGAAATATCTAGATGTTGATTCCTACACAGAACCAATTTAGAGACAAAACTGAAAGGTCTAGATAGCAAGATCATATGCAATATTGCATGAAACATTGCCAAGAAGCAAGGGAATTTTGTGTCAAATTGCTAATTTTGTGTTAACTAGACACTTGACTCATAGGCAACAGGCAAATACATCCCATAGTCCCAGATGCCTTAGTTTTGGAGCACAGGCAGGAGCATTCCCTGTGGTGGTGGCTTTACGCAGAGAGGAAAAGCAACACAATTCCCAGGCTTGCCCTGCAGTGCTGCCACATACTCATAACCTCCCTGGGCCTCAGTTTCCTATCTGTAGAGTGGAAGTGATATCTGTTAAGTCGTTCTCACAGGGCTATTGTGAAGTCCAAGAAAATGAAATAGAATAATGAGATTATTATAAAAGAAAGAAAGCATAGCCAGATAAATGGCTGGGAGTGGTGTTAGGTAGGTGGGCTTGGGCACCCGGCAACAAGGAACTGTCTCAATAGGCAAATGGTTTCTCCAGCCCAGTTTTTCTCAGATGGGTGCTTGGATCACCGACCTCAGACTCACCTGGGAGCTTAGTAAAATACAAGAGGAGTTGTGATTGCAGACATCCTTGTATTGTTCTTGATTTTAATCAAAAGGAATGCTTTCAACATTTCACCATGTAATATGTTTGCTCTGTGTGTGTAAGTAGTCTTCATCAGGTTAAAGATATTCCTTTATATTCCTAGTTTGCTAGTATTTTTTTCCCTTTAATTATGAATTTTACAGAACCCTTTTCTCCTGTCAGTGTATCTTTTGAGACAATCATATACGAAGATTCATTTAAGTATTCATTTAGGTATCATGTATTAAGCAAAATACATGAACAAGAGGTTCATATATAAGAAAATAAAGACATATGGCCAATACACATATGAAGAGACATACAATTTCGTTAGTGGTCAGCAAAACTCAAACTAAATACATGAACAAGAGGTTCATATATAAGAAAATAAAGACATATGGCCAATACACATATGACGAGACATACAATTTCGTTAGCGGTCAGCAAAACTCAAACCGAGATCACAGTAAGAAACCATATATATTCATTTAATGGACAAAAATTAAGAAGTCTGACAGTACCAGATACTGGAGAGGTTGTTTGGAAATCAACAACTGATTGCTTTGGAAATCAGCTTGGCAGTAAGATGTAAGGTCTAAGTTTCCATACTCTATGACCCATTATTTCCACTCTTAAGTGTGTACGCAGGAGAAGCTGTTGTATGTGTGCACTAGGAGAAGAAAGGACATTACAGGTTTGTTCCTGATGGCAAAAGCCTAGAAACAACTCAAGTGCCCATCAACATGAGAATGGGTAAGTTATTGTATACCCACACAAAGAAATTTTTTTTTTTTTTGGCAGCTGGCCAGAACTTTTGACCTCGGTGTTATAACACTGAGCTCTGACCAACTGAGCTAACAGACCAACCCAAGGAATATTATTAAAACAGAGGAAAACAGTATAGACATGTTTAATGTGGATGAATCTAAGGAGTACAGGGTAAAAAAAAAAGCCATTACTTACAGCTTGATACCCTTTTGATTAAGTTAAAAACAGATAAAATTGAACATGTATTTTCAGGAGCACCTACAGATGTGATAAAACTATTGTGTGTGTGTGTGTGCGTGTGTGTATACACACACATAAATAGGTCTTATGGCCTATAATTTTTAATTTTTATACTGTCCTTGCCTAGACTTGGGATTCAGGTTATGCCAACCCCAAATGAGTCAGAGATAGTTGCATATTTATTCTATGGAAAAAACTGTATAATATTAGAATTACTTGTTCCTGAGTGGTTGGTAGAATTTAGTTGTCAACTTGTCTGGTCAGGGCCACTGTATTGCCCAACTCCAAGGGACCACCATTGACCTTTCAGTCTACATAAATGGCAACCTCTGGAGTTGGGCAGGGAACAACTTGGCCTACAGCTGAATTTTCTTGGTGGAAAGATTTTTTAATAAGAGCTTTGTTGAGATATAATTCACATATCATAAAATTTATCCTTTAAAAGTATACGATTCAGTGGGTTTTAGTATGTTGACACACACAGAGTATGTTGCACAAAACCAGCATCACAATGAATTTTGTCACCCCAGGAATAAACTGTACACACTAGCAGCTATTTTCCACTCCCTTCACTCCCGGGCCCTGGCAACCACTAATCTTTCTGTCTCTATGGATTTGCCTATTCTAGATATTTCACATAAATGGAATCATAAAACATGTGGCTTTTCTGAATGCCTTCTTTCATTTAGCATAATGTTTTCAAGGTTCATCTATGCTATAGCATATATCAATATTTCACTTGGGATTTTTTTGTTATTTTTTTGGTGTCTGGCTGGTATGGGGATCCAAACCCTTGACCTTGGTATTATAACACTGTGCTCTAACCAACTGAGGAACAGGCCAGCCAGTACTTCATTTGTTTTTATTGCTGAATAATGTTCTGTTGAATGGATATACCATGGTCTGTTTATCCATTTGTCAGTTGAGGCACAGTTGAGTTGTTTCTACTTCCAAGTGTATGGAGTTTTTATGCTATTGATTTAGCTGATTATTATTTAATAATAACATTTAATAATGTTTATTATTAAATAATATAATATATCTTTATTATTCCAATTGTTGAATTTCATTCAAACTAGCTTTATGGCCTAGTACATGATCAATTTTCATAAATCTTCTAAGTGTGCCTGTAAATAATGTATAGTCTCCAACTGTTGGGGGCAGTATTCCATATATGTCCATAAGACAAATATTTTATATTTTTACTAATTTTGTTCCACTTTATCTATAATTGAGATGTGTTAAAATCTTCCACTGTGGTGGCAGATTTGTGAATTACTCCTGTATATAAGTTAGTTTTTGCTTTATGTATTTTCAGCCTGTGTTTTTTAGGTGCATCCAAGTTTATACTAGTATCTTCCTGGTGAAACAGAGTTCTTATTATTTTTTAGTGATTCTCTTTATATCTAGTAATGCTTTTTGTCTTAGAATCCATCTGATATTAATACGGCGAATCCAGCTTTGTTGTTTCGTTATCACTTGTTTGGTTTATCTCTTTTCTCCCTTTGACTTTTAATCTTTTCTCATCCTTATATTTTAACTGTGTCTCGTGTAAACAGCATGTGGTTGGGTTTTACTTAGTTTGAAAATATTTGTCTTGGGGCCGGCCCGGTGGCGCACTGCTACAGTGCGCCGCTTGGGAGTGCGGCGGCGCTCCTGCTGAGGGTTCGGATCCCACATACAGACTGGTTCCCACTCACTGGTTGAGCGAGGTGCGGGAGCAACACCGAGGGTTGCGATCCCATTGCCGGTCCCGGTCCGGTACGGGCGCAACACTGAGGTTTGCGATCCGTTGCCGGACACGGAAAAAGACAAAAAAAAAGGAAAAAAATAAATAAATAAAAAATAAAATAAAATATCAAAGACGAGTGAATTTAGTTATTATTGCATGTGTCTGGATGTTATGTTGATGGAGTAGTGATGTTTGAAAGAGTAATAAAACAAACATATGTAATTCATAAATTATTA
>NW_007727357.1:377424-380623 GCF_000696425.1 Galeopterus variegatus
TATATATATATATATATATATATAAAGCTCTGACTTTTTATATAGCTAAAGTTAATAAAATATCAAAGACGGGCCGGCCCGGTGGCGCACTGCTACAGTGCGCTACTTGGGAGCGCGGAGGCGCTCCCGCCGAGGGTTCGGATCCCATGTACAGACCGGTTCCCGCTCACTGGCTGAGCGAGGTGCGGGCGCGACACCGAGGGTTGCGATCCCGTTGCCAGTCCTGGTCCGGTACGGGAGCGACACTGAGGGTTGCGATCCGTTGCCGGACACAAAAAAAGACAAAAAAAAAAGGAAAAAAATAAATAAATAAAAAATAAAATAAAATATCAAAGACGAGTGAATTTAGTTATTATTGCATGTGTCTGGATGTTATGTTGATGGAGTAGTGATGTTTGAAAGAGTAATAAAACAAACATATGTAATTCATAAATTATTACATATTTATTCATAAATTTATTTTTGTTGCTTTCATTTCAGCAAAATTATGAGTTATAGTGTTGTAATCAACAATATCACATAATTTGTGTTCTATTGAGAGTGATGCCAAATTAGATCACTGTTCTTAAATCATCGTAGTTCTTAGTTTTTTAAAGAAATTAATTTTAATTGGGAGAGACTTCTGCTGAGTTCTGCTTAGTTCTGCTAAGGTACAACAATTGGAGTTACCAAAAAATATTCTTAAACCCACACTTAGAATCAGAAATGAATCATAAATTTTACATATCAAGTTCAGATATTGTAATTAGGCTGCATATGATAATTATATTAAGCAGAAAAATCATCAAATATTTTAATTTCATATAGGTCAGCATAACATATTGCTATTTTTATTCTCAAAGCCATAGCTAGATTCATACAGTACTTGTTTGATTATTTTGTTAAGAAAAAAGATAAAGAGATATAAAGAAAACTGAAAATAGCAGGATTTTGCTCAGTCAAAATTATACCTCAGTCTATAATGTCCAGAAAAATAATCTCCACAGAAATTAATTTTAGGATTTGTATGTGAATCTTCTCTATTATAGTCTCAGACATTTTTGCTTTTTTCAATTTTATTTTATTGGAATGTTACTTTTGTTATTACATGTGGCTCCTTTGGTTTGGAAAAATCCTATACGTATTTAAAATAATAAATACTCCATGGGCCGGCCCGGTGGCGCACTGGAGAGTGCGCCGCTTGGGAGCGTGGCGGCGCTCCCGCTGAGGGTTCGGATCCCATGTGGAAACCGGTTCCCGCTCACTGGCTGAGCGCGGTGCGGGCGCAACACCGAGGGTTGCGATCCTGTTGCCGGTCCCTGGTATGGGCGTGACACTGAGGGTTGCGATCCCGTTACCGGTCAGTAAAAAAGACAAAAAAGGAAAAAAAAATACTCCATGTATTTTAATCCCTTTAAAAGTGAAATAGCCAAACCTAGAGTTTTCGTATGCTTTTGCTACCAATATCTGATAACAAATATTCATTGAAAGCTCAAATTCAAAGTTAATATCATTTCTCACCAAAGACAGAATTTGCTGTGTATTTGAGGATCTTCTGTTTCATTGACTTTTTCCCACGATAACTTCGTATAATGTATGCTATACGAAGTTATTACGAGCGTGGCGGTGCTCCCGCTGAGGGTTCGGATCCCATGTGGAAACCGGTTCCCGCTCACTGGCTGAGCGCGGTGCGGGCGCAACACCGAGGGTTGCGATCCTGTTGCCGGTCCCTGGTATGGGCGTGACACTGAGGGTTGCGATCCCGTTACCGGTCAGTAAAAAAGACAAAAAAGGAAAAAAAAATACTCCATGTATTTTAATCCCTTTAAAAGTGAAATAGCCAAACCTAGAGTTTTCGTATGCTTTTGCTACCAATATCTGATAACAAATATTCATTGAAAGCTCAAATTCAAAGTTAATATCATTTCTCACCAAAGACAGAATTTGCTGTGTATTTGAGGATCTTCTGTTTCATTGACTTTTTCCCAGTCATCTTGTATCTTGTTTAAATCAAATCTAAGTGTTTAATAACATTTATTTGGTATTTTTATTGGGTGAATAAGAGTAGTTTATGTGCTGCTTATTAACAAAAAGGTCAAGTATTCGTATCCCCTTACCAGCCAGCCACCAAAACGAACAAACAAAAATAGTAGTTTAAGATCAAATTTGATTTGTGTGTCAGCAACATGTCCCATACTGGGGGAGATTCAGAGAATATCATATGTAATTTTTGAATTGTTCCAAAGAATGTCATCAGTTAGTAAGCAGTTCAAACCATGTGTCACCATACTCAGCATTAAGAATGCTTTTGTAGTTTGGGTTAAATTCTGACCTTGTATTAGTTTTCTGTTACTACTGTAATAGATTACCACAAATTTGGTGGCTCAATAAAACAAAAAAAAAAACAACAAAAAAAAAAGGAGAGATAAATAGATTATCTTATAGTTCTGTAGGTTAGAAGTCTGATACGGGTTTCACTGGGCCAAAATCAGGGTGTCGGTGGAGGCTGCCGGGGAGGATTTGTTTCCTTTGCTTTTCCAGCTTCTAGAGGCCGCCCGCATTCCTTGGTTCCTGGCCCACTTCCTCCATTGTCAAAGCCAACAATATTGCATCTCTCTGACCTTCTGTAGTCACATCCACCTCTGAGCCTCCTCTTCTGCCTTTCCCTACCACTTTTAAGGACTTTGTGATTACACCGGACCCATCCGGATAACCTCCCTATGTTAAGGTCAACTGATTAGCAACTTTAATTCCACCTGTGACATTAATGCCCCTTTGCTGTGTAACCTAACATGTTCACAGATTCTGGCAATTAGGATGTGGACATCTTTGGAGAGCCACTACAGACTCACCAGCCAGGTTACACTATTGTCACAAGCTTGCCCGTGGCAGCTTTTTCAATCAATGCCTAAAATAGAAAATAAGTTTCCTAGTTCTTAAGTCAAAAACTGTACTTTTACAGCAAATGCAAAACCAATGGAATGCTCCACTATTTAAACTTCCTCACTTTCTTCTTCTGTAGGTCAACACTCTCTATAATGCTGATCATTTGATGGACCTTTTCTCCTGGTACACGCTACCTGAACTGAATAGTTTAACTTTTAAAAACATTTTATGGGGCTGGCCCCGGTGGTGCACTGTAGAGTGCGCTGCTTGGGAGCGCGGCGGTGCTCCCGCCGAGGGTTCGGATCCCATGTGGAGACCGGTTCCCACTCACTGG
>NW_007727357.1:382126-396731 GCF_000696425.1 Galeopterus variegatus
GAAATGCAGACTCTCACCAAGGTCACCAAATTGCAATAAGATCCCCAGGTAGTCTGCAGACACCTTCAGAAGAAAGTTTGAGAGATGCCGGCTTAAAGACTTTGTCCTCCAACCTCTCAATTTGTATTAGTTTGCTAGGGCTGCCATAATAAAATGCCACAGACTGGCTGGCTTAAACAACAGAAAATTACTTTTTTGTAGTTCTAGAGACTGGAAGTCTGAGATCAGGGTGTCGGCAGAGTTGTTTCTTCCTGATTCCTCTCTCCGTGGTTCACAGATGGTCATCTCTCTATGCGTACCTGCCCCTGGTGTCTCTCTGTGAGTTCTGATGTCCTCTTCTTATGAGGACACTGGTCAGATTGGATTAGGACCCACCCTAACGGCCTCATTTTAATTTAACCACCTCTTTAAAGACCTTATCTCCAAATATGGTTACATTCTGAGATACTGGGGATTAGGACTTCAATGTATGGATTTGAGGGACAGAAGTCAGTCCATAATAGCACTTTAAAGAAGAAGCAACTGAGGCTCAAAGAAGTATGTTATGGTCCAGAGTCACACCACAGGCCAAGGGATGAGAGTTTCATCTCTCAGCAGGGCCCTTGTTGGCAGCAGTAACGCGTGACAGTGCATGAGAGGCTGGGGAAAAGGAGTCTGATATTTGCATTGAAGTTTCAGCTTTGTTTCCACTACTGGGAACTTGGATGCACACCCTAACCTCCCCAGGCCTCACTTTCCTTTTCTGCAAAATGAGGACAATGAAAGTTTCTTCCTCTCAAGGAGGCTGTGAAGGTTTAATGAGATTTGGACAGGAAATGCAGAGTCTGTATTAACAGTGCCTGCCTGCCTCCCCGCCCCCCTCTGCCTCTTCTCTTTTCCTGTTATAAAAATCAACTCTTATTTACTGCTGGCCAGAAATGCCCAATTATTTTCCCCAGGTGATTTGCAGTTTAATAGCTAGAAATACCAAAGGTTTAAAATTGTCACGGTGGAATTTCAGGCACCAGCTAGCAGGTGCGCAGGGAGGTCATGCAAGGGATCCTTCCCGGATGCTGAGCCCATAGCAGGTGCTAAAAGGAAAAACTCGCTGCTGTGCCCTTCCACCCTGAGTGCCTGGGGGTTCTCATTTGTAAATAATAGGCTGCCCACAATTTGATTTCATTTCACTCTAAGTTGCCCAGCCTGCCACAAAGGATGCAAGGTAGAGTCCTACAAATCAATTCCGCTGTGCAAATGAGCAGGTGCCTGCCTAAATAATAGGCTGCCCACAATTTGATTTCATTTCACTCTAAGTTGCCCAGCCTGCCACAAGGGATGCAAGGTAGAGTCCTACAAATCAATTCCGCTGTGCAAATGAGCAGGTGCCTGATTACTTGGGGATGCTTAGAAATGAGGTCGAGCTGCACAGTGTTGAGGCAAAGCTTGTAATTTGCCTTTGGGGTCAAACTGGGTTTGGAATATAAAATTGTTTTCAAATGTTTAATTTGTCGTTTAGATGTATGGAACATGTGTTCCGTAAAGATCTACTCGTTGCAAATCACTTTGCTAAGGCTAGAGTGGGAAGATGGAAAGAACTCATCTCCTTTCCTGTGCTCAGAGCAGCTCAGAACAGGAGCACACCTGAGAACTAGCCATGTGGTCCAGTAGACAGAGCTTTAAGGTGGGGAGGGCAGGGGCAGGTCAATCTTCTTATGCCAGGTTGGAACATCACTGTCCTGGGATAGAGGGACTCCTTTTCCTTTATTTGTCCTTTATCCATCTGTCATAATTTTGGAGGGGTTGCTTTAAATCCTGCCCCTATTTATAGCATGATTAACGTTGGGCTTCCCATCCATGTCTAGGGTAAAAATAGCAGGTCAGATGGAGGCAGGTTCTTTTAATCTGGGCCTACCCCTGGCGTTGGTGGCAAAATATCCTTCCCAAGTCTGGGGCCAGATTCCCAAATGTGGTCAGGTTATCCAGTTTATGGATTTTCCAGCACCTCTGTTCCTGTCTGGCTTTTGACTATGTCAGTCCCCCACTTTTGCCCACCAGAATGCCAGGATCCAAAGACAGAAGGAGAGTAGTCATATCCTGTGTCACCCTGGGCAAACGTGAGTGGTCTCTTCCTCCAGTGCCCATCCAGCCATTGCCCACTGTGGCTGCCACTGTGTTTGGTCTGCCCTGCAGCTGCGCCCTGCCTCCTCCCTGTGGGCCACACACCGTCACATGCCCAGAGCTCTGTGAAGTTTCTTCTCTCACCTGCCCCTTGTCACAAGATCTCCTGCTACACAGGACCTGCTAAATTAATTCATATGAAGGACTGAATAGTTAGTAGTAATCGCTCCTTTCTAGAGTCTGCAATTTTAACAAGCAGCCAGTGCTTTAATTAATTTTTTAAAAAATTAAAAAGAAAAATTGAAACTTGAAAGATAGAATGATGGACACAGTGAGAGGCTCCAGGGGGCCAGATTTTTGCAGGACCTCTTTCCAAAAGCCCACCCAGCACGCGCCTCCTCCCGCTTTGGTGGACCAGAGGCTGAAGGCTGTGGGCTCATTCGTCTCCTTGTTGTCAGCCCTGGTGGGGTGGGAATCTGCAAGGCAAGATCCCGCTGCCCATTATAGGAATCGGTCCACCATAAACTGGGGATGTCAGCAGAATTGAATGGTGAATCAAAAACTGGAACAAATCGCTTTAATTACCTAAGACCCAAACCTAATTCAAATAGTATTTCTTCATTCGACCATGAACCAACTTCATTTCCCTCTTCCTGCCTCGTTGACCAGTTTTAGCCAGAATTGAACTAAGAGTTCTCTAAAACTTGGAGCCACTGCTGGAAGGGAACATTCTGACCATCCAGCTAGCTAACTCTCCCATTTTACAGGTAAGGACACTGAGGCACTGAGAGCTGTGGCCCAGCTCAAGGTCACACGGCACCTCAGGGACCTGGATTTGACTCTTTACTCCGGTATCCACTCACTTTCTCCGAAGTTCCATAGGATCTCTTGACTTGGAACCTCGAAAGATAGCATGAGCTGTGTTAGATACTACATTATTTTTTAATGCAGAACTTCTCTTACCCGAGAAGTTGGTAACCCAAATGAGAGATGTGTGGTTAGATTGGAATTCTACCAGCCTTCTGTTCCTCGCACAGTCCTAGAAAACCATGGGGGAAGCTTTAAAATTGATTGTGACCTGATTCATATTGTGATCGCTAACAGTGATTGTTATTATTTGCCTCAATGACCTACTCACTTATAATTCACTGCTCAAAGGTTATAACAACATTCATTTAAATCAGTCGTTCTTAACTGGAGGAGATTTTGCCCCCTGGGGACATTTGGCAACATCTGGAGACATTTTTGGTTGTCACAACCTGGGGGAAGGGTGCAGACCCGGTGTGGGCTACTGGCATCTGGTAGGTAGAGGCCATGGGTGCTGCTAAACCATGCACAGGCCAGCCCCTCACAGCCGAGAATTATCCGGCCCAACGTGTGAACAGTGTCAGGATTGACTGGTCTAAATCAACACAAAGGGAAAAAATATCTCCTTCAATCCTACTACTTCGACAAATTAAATTCTTCACTCTTCTATATTCCTGCCAGTCTCGGCCCCACCATGTGAACTTAAATTTCTATAGTGCTTATCATCATGGTGGGAACACAGTTTACATTTCTCTTTTCTTCAGTTAATATTGCATCCTGAGCTCCTGTCCCTCTGGCCTCATTGTCTTCTCGGTTACCATTGTTAATGGATAATATAATACCCCAGGGAGGTTGACAACCCCTACTTTAGCTGATCGATCCGAGTGTTTCATTGAGGGTATTTGGGGGAGGCTTGCTGAGTGGGCTGTGTGGGGTGGGGGTGGTTTGTGCGGGCTCTGCTACAAGCAGGCCAGCCTCCTCCTCTTCTTGCTGCCCAGGCATCAGCATCATGGTCCTCATCATCAAAAGGCCTTTATGAAGTGCCTTGGTGAATATATCCTGGCACTGGGGAGACCTTCTGCAGAGATTTTCCCACCAGCCCCTGACATCTGGGGCTTGCCGGCTCAGACAGACAGCACATATGTCAGCCAACCACAAAGGCGTCCAAAGACCGGGCTGTAGGCCCCAGGCAGAGGGTGCGAAAACGGGTTCTTAGGCAATATCCATGCCAAGAGTAAGTGCGTCCGGAAATGCAGAGATAGGCTGGGTCCCAGAGGGAGCCTGGCCCTTGAATTCTCTCCTCCAGCTGGCTGGGGTCTTCTTGGAGGAGCCGCTTGACAGACCAAGGACTTGGGGGTCAAGTGTTCTGGGATCACAGCGCACCGCCTGGGAGAAAACTCGATCCTGCCGGAGATATTCCTCCTGAGACCTTCGTGCCACCCTCTTGTCTCACCTGAGTGCCCATTTTTCTTCCCTCTGCAGGTATTCCATGAGCAGGGCATCCTCTTTGGCTACCGGCACCCACAGAGTTCTGCCACTGCCTGTATCCTCAGCCTTTTTCAAATGACCAATGAGACCCTCAACATCTGGACTCACTTGCTGCCCTTCTGGTACCTTCCAGCTCCCTTGATCAGCCCATCTGATTCAGGAGCCCTGGGCACCAGGGCTTCTTTAAAACACAGCTAGGGTTGGGAGGGCTGAGATTCTGTGCTGGGACTTGGGGATCCCCCATGGGTGCATGGGTGTGAGGCGAGTGTGTGGTTGAGGCGGGGAGATGTTGGATCTGCCACGGGGATGAGCTTTAGGGCATGGATTGTGGTGGGATTTGAGGAGCTCCCAACTGCTCCCCTAGGCTTCCCTGCTCCCCTGCTCCAGTGCCTGATTTGATAGCATTTAGCTTTATCTCCTTCAGTCTTGGAGGCTTTCTGAGTCCAGAAGCTCTGGTTAAAATGTCACTGACTTGAGTGAGTCACTTAACCTCTCTGAGCTTCACATCATCCCACCTGCAAAGCTGGCAATAGTGGGCACCTTTCCTAGGGTTGCTGTGAGGATGTGGGGAGAAGACATTGGTAAAGGCACTGGGCACAGAGTTGTGGGTGCTTCAAAATCATCCTGGGAACCACAGGTCTGGGAGGTACTTGGTCAGGCAGCACTTTAACAGAGTCAGCTAAGAGTAAGGCTCTGGGACGTGTGTGTGCAGAAATGGCAGTGGCCAGGAAGGCAAAGGGGGGCCTTGCTGAGAAAGGGGAGCACTGATGACCAACTTCACACACTTCATGCCTTTACTTAACGAGGCCTTGCTGAGAAAGGGGAGCACTGATGACCAACTTCACACACTTCATGCCTTTACTTAACGAGTGGAGACAGGGTCAAAACATCAAACCACAGTGTATCACAGCTGGAAGGACTCAGAGGTCATCCAGGCCACTGTCCCACTCAGACCACCACTGGCTGACATAGACACAGCCCAGAGATGGGGTGGCTTCCTTACATCACACAGCAGAGCTGTGGTACAGGCCAGTCTCTGGACACCCTTCCAATCATGTCAAGAAGCCAAGAGCGTAGCAGGGATCCCAGAGTGTGCTGCCAGTGGAGATGGGCCCGAGGAAGGCCCCCGTGCCCCTGCATAGGAGCAGCTAGCCTGATGGAAGCCAGTAGACAGACCCAGGGCCAAAATGCAGGGAAGGATGTTTGGTTCCACACCACCCCAGTGGAGAAGGGAGCCCCGTGTTGGGGTGGAGTGAGGTGACCTGTAAGAAAACGTGACAGCCTGGGGCCTGCAGACTGGGCAAGGGCGGCAGCAACCACCTGCTTGAGGAGGCTGTTTGCTGTTTTAGATTTTTACTTAAGTAAAAAGTATGCATGCTAATAAATGATAACATTGCAGAGGGACTAGAGTCTGTCTCTTCCCCGGACCCTAGTTTTCCTCCCTGAGCTCATCTGGGGATGTGTGAGCATCTGTGACAGGTGTGTGTCCCCAGCCCCTGCTTCCTTTCTTCCACTGCTATCTCCTTGCTTTTCTCCCTCAGAGATCTCACTCTGTCAGGAGCTACAAGTCTCTTGGGCATTTGAACAACTGCCTGGTGTTCCATTTTATGGTTGAACCACAATTGATTTAGGCTGTTTTAGGATTTGTGCCACTATAAAGAGTGCTGCACTGTCCATTCTTGTTTGTGGGCGCTCTGTGCAAGGATCCCTGCTGGATGACTTTTTAGCTATTTGACAGCTGAGCCAAGCTGGCTGAACCCCTGCCCCCCACTGCCTACGGCTCCCCTGCACCATGCCAGGCTCTCAGAGACTATCTGGATTGAGCAACGCAGAGTGGTAGGAAGGGCTTGGGAGAGCCCAAATCAAAACTCCTTAAGGAAACAAGGACTACTGAGGAATCTCCAGACGACAAAAGGATCGTTTTAATGAACAGCAGATAGCTGAAGCTTTACTTCTACTGGGACAGCAGGGGAAAAGACCACAAATGTAGCCAGAAAGATTTAGCAGCATCCCTTCAGGAGAAGCTTTGTAGCGTGTCCCCTCTTTGGATGAGTTAGTAGGAAAGGGAGCCAGCTCTCAAGGAGCCGTTTGTGGAGGCAAGGTGGTCTGTCGGCAGGACCCCACACGGGGGGTATAGGTCAGACAGATCTGACCCAAAACTGTGCAGTGTCTCTGTGTAGGGTTGGCTGAGAGTCAGCGATGGGACGTGATTGCAATCTCAGTGGAGGAAGAGTGTGGAAGAAGAGGGAGAAAACAGTCCTCTTGTCCTCTGGACTTTCAAGTCTCCCCCTGGGGGATTGCTTCTGTTTGAGGAGCCTTCCTACAAGAGGAACAGAGACAAACTAGAGGGGACAAAGACAAACCACGGGGAGGGTGATGGCACCAAATTTGGATCCTGAAATGAATGGCTGAATGAACTAGGGTTATTTAATGTGAAGTTCAAGGAGGTAGGAGGGGAAGAAGACTGCCTTAAATGATTTGATGGGCTTGTTTTCTATGATCCTGATGGGGAGAACTAGGGTCAATTAAATGCAGATAGATTCCAAGGAGACAGATTTGAGCTCAGTGAAGGAGAACTTTCCAGCACTCTGAGCTGCCTTGGTAGGTGGTGAACCCCCGTCCTTGGAAGCATGCAAGCTAAGGCTGGAGAATCACCTGGGCAAGGTGCTGTAAGAGGGATTCCATCACCACAGCGAGGGAGGGGATGGGACTAGATAAACCTAAAGGCTCTCTTCTTACCCCACCTGCCCAAACCCAACTTACTGCCTCCCCAGCAAAAAAAGACACCCCCCCTCCCCTGCACATGGCTTTTCACCAAAGTGAGAAGACACAGGGATCGGGCATCCCAGGAGAATGGAAGGCAGAGACAGGTGAAGAGTGTTAGAGGAGCCCCCACCCCAGGGGTTGAGTGGGCCATGCTGTGTTCTAGGTTCTTTGTGTGGAGGTTTGGGACTGCACTGTATGTGACGGACATCCAGAGTGACAGCTACTCCTGGCCTATGCTTGTGTACATGTGCACCAGCTGCGTGTACCCCCTCGTGTCCAGCTGTGCCCACACCTTCAGCTCTATGTCCACGAATGCCCGGCACATCTGCTACTTCCTGGACTATGGCGCTGTCAACCTCTTCAGCCTGGGTACGTGAGGCCCTGCTCTTGCCTTCCCACCCTGTGACTGAGATACTTGTCCCTTTCCCTCCGAGCTGGGGTCACCATGGGGCTTTGATGAGTTTGCAGAAGAGTCATGGGAATGCCAGTGTCCCGTCCAGGTTCCTGATGAGTGTTTTGTAGGAAGCTTGTCCGCAGACGTGCTGGTAAATATTAGCAACTGGCTCTCTGGGGACAACAGCTCTGATCTGTAGTGTCTGCCGATTTCTGTGGTATAAATGCCCCAGTGTGGCCACCTTGAAGCTGCTAGCGTGACACCACTGAACGCAGAGGTGGGCTATGGAGTAGCACAGTTACGTAGTAATTCCACTTTACAGACACAGTGACATATTCAGTGAGAACTTAGCATTCTTGTTAGTGTGATTTATGTAATTGTGAGTTTATGTAACTTCACTTTTAATGACAGTGGTGTTTAGCAATTGGCTTGCAAGGTCCCCTCTCCCAGCCTGGGATGGGTCAATTCCAGCACACACCAGCTGGAGAAGGAGGATGGGGTCACAAACCTCCTTTGTCCGGGAGCTTAGAGCAGTCAGAGATTTGCTCAAAGTGCCACAGGGACAGAGCGGCAAACCCGGAGCTGGTGAAGTTGGATGTTGACATCCCCGCCCTGCTTGTCTTTTTCATTGACTGTGGTGCCCCTCCTCCCGCCTCCTCTTCTCTCCCACTTATGGGCATCCAGCCATCCCTGTCGACCCTACTTCTAGCCTCTTCCTCGCTCCAGTCCCGCTCTTGGTGTGAAAGCCAGTCCTTGTCTTCCCTGGCACAGGAGGCTGTCCACGAGGGGTCCACCTCCAGCCTCTTTCCTCTCTCCCTTCCTTCACAAGCCAAGTGCACAGTCCCCACCGCCCACTCCTGTGCTCTGCTATTCAGTCCCCCCGTTCACTGAAACTGGCTGCTGCAGCCCCAACCTCCCCTGCCAGCTTTGGCACGGCCCCCCAGCCCCCTCTTTCTCTGTTGCTTTGCTTCCCTCCCTCCCAGTCCTCCCATCCCGCACATTCATGAGTCTCTGCTGGTTCCCCTTCCTCTGCCTCCTTCACAGATGGGGGGCAGGAGGGTGGTCAGAATCAGTCCTTGGGCCTCTTCTCTTACCTGTCTAGCTCCTGGGTGATCTCCATGCCCACACCATCCCCCAATGCCTCTGGTCAGTGTCTCCCCCCCCGCCCCTGGCTTAAACACTCACCTGAGGTCCAGGCCACTATTGAGCCGGAGGCCCCCACCTCTGCTTCCCTTCTGTAATGTCCCACCTGGCTAGTGGTGCCACTCCTACTCATCCTCCCAAGTCAGAAATCTGTAAACAAGCCTCAAGTCCCCCTCCGCCCACCCCCACGCCCGCCCACCTGTCTGATCGTAATCTGTTACCAGGTTCAGGGCGCATCTCTCCCAGCAGTTCCTCAAACCCTCTGGACTTGGCTCAGCCCCGCGCCTCTCCCCTGCCCTCTTCCTCCTCGCTGCCCCGCCCCGCCCCGCAGTTCAGTTCCTCTGGCAGCCCCCAGGAGGTTTGCAACACCTCCTACCATGCCACCCTCCCACTTAACACCTTTCAGGGTCCCTCATACCCTGGGGTGAATTCCAAACTCCTCAGCGGGGGGGCTTGCATGGCCCTCACTCGCCTGCCACAGACATGTTTATGATGAGAGCAAGGTTTTGGGGGGACCGCCACACCTGACCCCCATCCCTGAGGAGCAGCATGAGGCGGTGCCTAAGGTCTGGAGCCCACCGCCGCCACCCCAGCAGTTCTGTGCTCCTGTGCAAGTGTCCTAACCTCTCTAAGCCTCAGCTCTGTTGCCGGTGGACTCGGCATGACACCTTCCTCATAGGAGTGTTATGATGACTGAATGTTTTTTAAGTGAAGCCCCTAGGATGGTGCCTGGCATTTAGTCAGCATCAGAGGGTAGCCATCACCATGATCCCCTCGTCAAGCCTGACGGCAACCCCCTGAGGGGTACTGTTATCACCCCGTGCTGCAGGTGAGGATGACGAAGGTGGGTTACCCAGGCTCACACAGCTTGTAAAGGATAGAGCCAGGGGTAGGTGGCCAGGCACCACCGTGCACTGCCTTCCTCCATCGCCCGGCTCACTGTCTGTCAGTGTAAGAGTTCTCCTTGCCACTAGGGTCTCCTTTCTCTGTACCCTCACATATGCCATTCCCCAGAACGCCCTCTTCCCTTCCCTTCAGGGTCTTCAAGGCTCCGCCCTGGGAGGGTGGGGGGCTGCCCTGTGACCTTCCTCCCAGCCCCTAGGCTGGGGTCTGCCTCCATCATAGCTCTGATCCCCAGTCTGGTCCTGTTCCTTCATTCCTACTCCTCCTGGGAGCTACTCCCTGAGGACAGGAGGCATGTCTTTTATGCTTGGTGTTCTAGCCCTGGCCCAGTGCTGGGCGTGGGGAAGTGCTCAGCAGACATGGAAGGAGGGTGCAGTCAGTCGCGGAGCCTATTGATTTTTCTCCGGCTCCCACTCCACCTGTGCAGCTGCCCTCACGTCCCCATTCTCCTTCCTCCCTCAGTCCCTTGCGTGTGGCATTTGCCCCAGCTGTCCCTCCCTCAAGGCCATCTTGTGCACTCTCACTAGGTTTTTGGTCCTACTCAAAAACCTTCAGTGACTCCCTACTGCCTGAGGAGGAAGTTCACTTTCCTTGGCCTGGCACCCAGAGCTGAGTCTGCTCCTGTTCATGGAAAGTCCTGCCTCCCGCAGGCACCTGTCAGGATCCCCACCGACTCTCCAGGCTGTTCCAGCGCTGGCATCTTTGCCTGATCTGATGCTCCATCTAGCCTGAACACCCACCTCGCACTGGGACCCCTTTGAGGCTCCCATGCATTTTGCTTTGCGCTGACGTTTTGGGCAGGGGTGAGGCTCCCTCACGGTGTGTGGCCCATGGAGCTTGGCGTGCACCTTGACCGTGACCAGCATCTGCTGAGTGAATGCACCCTGGTCCAGGTGGGAGCCTCCTCATAGCATCAGGCCTGGAGAAGGGCTTGTCTGTCCCCCAGGAGGCAGTTCCACGTGGAGTGGAAGCATGGTGCCAGGAGAGAGATTCTTGGCCCTTTTTGCCCGTATGACCAGCCTCACTAGATCCATCTTCCAAATAGGGTAAAAGGCAGAGGTTGAACCTGTGCGGCCGAGCTCGGCCTGTTTCAGCCTTGAGCTAGGATTCAAGTTTCTCCATGTCTTTGGAATAACAGGTGACCTTAGGTATGACCTCTCAGGCCCTAGGCTGACAAGCTGCCTATCCCAGGGTGGGCCTCAGTAGGTGAGGGTGCAGGTCTAAGCCCCTCTCTCCTGCCTCTTTGAAAAGGACAGTGATCTCCCCTGTTCTTCCAAATAAAAACCTCAGCAAACCGGTGTCTAGAAAGTTCTTAGATAACCCTTCTCTCGCAAACTCCAAAACCTAAAATGTAAAATACATGGCCAACCTCTTAGACCCAGCCTCTCAGCTGGCCTGTCCCCCAGCCATTGATAAGATATGCCTTGCCTTAACGAGGGCCCTCCCTCCAACACTGATCTTTCCACAAGGAGCATCACCATCACTGGGCAGGTGAGATGTGTACACTCTTAAGAGTAAAGCTGAGCGCACAGGGGCTGTCATTGTGGCAATAGCATGTTGTTAAATGCAGGGACTTTGTTGCTAAACTCCCTGGGTTTGAAGCTTGGCTTTGCTACTTTCTAGCTATGTGACCTTGGGTGAGTTACTAAAACTCTGTGCCTCTGTTTCCACATCTGTAAAATGGGGATAAGTGCGAGGGTTATGTGAGTTAATATGCATAAGGCGCTGGACCAATGCTGGGCTCACAGTAAATTCCCAGGATAGGATTTGGGTGGGTGGAGAGGAGAGGTACATTCTGGGGGTGGGGGTAATGGCACAAGAAGGGTGTGGAGGCAGGACTGTCCGTGGGTCTGTGGGGATGATGGGAGCTAAGCTGGATGCTGGGGACAGGTTTCCCAAGGGGTCCATACGGTGCTAAGGCCTGGCCTCTTTCCCAAGGCTGGTTTTTCTTCCCCAGGCGTAGCCATTGCCTACTCTGCATATACGTTTCCGGACGCGCTGGTGTGCACCACCTTCCATGACTACTATGTGAGCCTGGCCGTGCTGAACACCATCCTCAGCACCGGCCTCTCCTGCTACTCCAGGTACCTGCCGCTGTGACCTCAGATAGGAGTGGGAGGGAGGGCCTCGCACACAGCTCCATGGGTTGTTGCGGGGAACAAGGTAAGAGGCGGGCTTGGTGGAAAGGGCGCTGGGAGCCTGGCACTCCGTTCCAGGTGGACTTCTGTTTCTGGGCGGGACGGGTCTTATGGCTGTGCTGCCTTCATGATGGCTCAGGGCTTCGTGCTCAGAAGAGCCCCACCCCTGGTNGAATAACAGGTGACCTTAGGTATGACCTCTCAGGCCCTAGGCTGACAAGCTGCCTATCCCAGGGTGGGCCTCAGTAGGTGAGGGTGCAGGTCTAAGCCCCTCTCTCCTGCCTCTTTGAAAAGGACAGTGATCTCCCCTGTTCTTCCAAATAAAAACCTCAGCAAACCGGTGTCTAGAAAGTTCTTAGATAACCCTTCTCTCGCAAACTCCAAAACCTAAAATGTAAAATACATGGCCAACCTCTTAGACCCAGCCTCTCAGCTGGCCTGTCCCCCAGCCATTGATAAGATATGCCTTGCCTTAACGAGGGCCCTCCCTCCAACACTGATCTTTCCACAAGGAGCATCACCATCACTGGGCAGGTGAGATGTGTACACTCTTAAGAGTAAAGCTGAGCGCACAGGGGCTGTCATTGTGGCAATAGCATGTTGTTAAATGCAGGGACTTTGTTGCTAAACTCCCTGGGTTTGAAGCTTGGCTTTGCTACTTTCTAGCTATGTGACCTTGGGTGAGTTACTAAAACTCTGTGCCTCTGTTTCCACATCTGTAAAATGGGGATAAGTGCGAGGGTTATGTGAGTTAATATGCATAAGGCGCTGGACCAATGCTGGGCTCACAGTAAATTCCCAGGATAGGATTTGGGTGGGTGGAGAGGAGAGGTACATTCTGGGGGTGGGGGTAATGGCACAAGAAGGGTGTGGAGGCAGGACTGTCCGTGGGTCTGTGGGGATGATGGGAGCTAAGCTGGATGCTGGGGACAGGTTTCCCAAGGGGTCCATACGGTGCTAAGGCCTGGCCTCTTTCCCAAGGCTGGTTTTTCTTCCCCAGGCGTAGCCATTGCCTACTCTGCATATACGTTTCCGGACGCGCTGGTGTGCACCACCTTCCATGACTACTATGTGAGCTCTTTCCCAAGGCTGGTTTTTCTTCCCCAGGCGTAGCCATTGCCTACTCTGCATATACGTTCCCGGACGCGCTGGTGTGCACCACCTTCCATGACTACTATGTGACCCTGGCCGTGCTGAACACCATCCTCAGCACCGGCCTCTCCTGCTACTCCAGGTACCTGCCGCTGTGACCTCAGATAGGAGTGGGAGGGAGGGCCTCGCACACAGCTCCATGGGTTGTTGCGGGGAACAAGGTAAGAGGCGGGCTTGGTGGAAAGGGCGCTGGGAGCCTGGCACTCCGTTCCAGGTGGACTTCTGTTTCTGGGCGGGACGGGTCTTATGGCTGTGCTGCCTTCATGATGGCTCAGGGCTTCGTGCTCAGAAGAGCCCCACCCCTGGTTTAAGACTCTGCTTCTTGAAATTCTTAATAATTTTTGAACAAGGGAGTCCTACACTTTGATTTTGTACCGGGCCCTACAAATTATGTAGCTGGTTCTGTTGCTGGGCATCCCACATCCTCCTTGCTACTTATCCAAAACTTCAGTTTGCTCGTCTGTGAACTGGGGCCAATACATCTACCTTCTGAGACAGAGGTAAAGGTTACAGGTAACGTACCCAGAGCGTCTAGCCCAAGCCTGGCACAGAGGAGGTGCCCCATAAATAGGCCTCTAGGTGTGTGTGATGGATGACGGATGGTATTTAAATGTCCAGCACATCGCCACGGCCATGACTCACACCCAGTGTAGTGTCTCTGATTCCTGCTTTTTTTTTTTTTACTTTCGCTCAAGAAAACTCATTGGAGTGTGAGTGCAGCGGGCATTGTTATGGGGATGACTACACTAGTTTATTCTGCTCTTTGTAAAAGTGAACTGCCTGAAAGCTCTGGTTCCCTAAATTACTTAGGAAACCTCCCAAATGGTTGTGCTGGGGTGACAGCCTGTGTGGATAGTACCAAGGTGCTGGGTGTTTTCCGGGCTGGGGATCTTCAGTGGCAGCCGCCCCGGCAGTCTGTGCCCCCTCCCGCCATCCCCCAGTTCCAGTGAGCTAGTTTAAGTCGAGCTGCTGAGGACCACGGAGCCCTCCACTCTCCCCAACCCCCCAGCAAAAGACGGGGAGGGTGAGACATGCCCCTGTAACTTCTCCAGAATGATTTTGGCTCCAGCTTCCTTCTTATAAAAACTTAGGTTTTGTGGAACTCAGGGAGAGTAGATAAGTTTCACATGCTTGAGAAACTGGTTTTTAAAAAAGTATTAGGATAGATTCTTCAACAGCAAGCAGCAGGAATACTTGGCCCAACTTGCTTTCCATTTACCCGTCCCAAGACAGGTTGGGCACGTGGAATTGCTTTCCATGGGAGTGAGAGTCTCCTTTCTAGGTGCAGTCTCAACCCAGGGTTTTGTGTGGTTTCATTCCTTGGAAGTTCCTGAGGATGGGATTTGGGGGGTTGGGGGGACTGTCTCTTCCCTCCTGGAAATCACAGAGTTCCCCTAAAGCTGTGAGGAGATAGGGTCCACCCACAGGGGCAAAAATAAAATCAGACGTCATGGGGTTATTACTTCTTTCTCCCCTAACACTTCAGGGACTCTGGCAATTAAAAGCTCTTTATTAAGTGCAGCCTCTGTGCCAGGTTGGGAGCTGTGAGGACTGTGCAGATAATGGACAGAGGAGACTGGGCCCCTGCCTTGGGTAAGACAAGGCGTAACACACATAGAAAAGTGATAATGATGCTAAAAACAGCCCAGAAGAGAGGATGCGTGCCTTGGAGGCACTGTGCTTGATGTGTGGACAGGCCCTGGTCCAGGAACCTGGA